>NC_082352.1:8062749-8090249 GCF_027477595.1 Haemorhous mexicanus | reverse complement strand
CTGCCATGTCTTTGCAAAGCACATGCTTTATGAGCTGTGGAGGGGACACAATGACTTGGTGCAAGGCACATGTCCAAGCACTGCTGTAAAGGAAAGGGACTGACTCTCTTTCCTGCCTCTCATGACATGTTCAAGTAACATGGTCTATTGGTAGAGACAGTGTGATCACATTAAAAAAGTATTTTTATTGCCAGGAAAAAGAGTCTAAATTGCAGTTTAGCCCTTAGATTGTAATCTGTGGGTGTCCACGTGGCTCTAGGTCAATGGCAATCACTGATCTCTGGAAAATTGAAAGCCCAATGTATTTCTGTTCTATCTCATATAAATATGAGATGTATCTATATCTCATATATAGATATATGAGTATATAAATGTGTGTGTATATATAGTTATAGATATGAGTAATATACATGTGTTGTTTCTTGGTGTTTGTTCATTCTCACAATCAATAGGGGCACCACTAAATTGTTACAGCTCTAATACAGCATGGGGAAAAGCTGAAAATGCAGCCCAACCCAACGTTGCCTTTCTGGGAAGTCTGACCCTGATTTGGACATCTGAATGCCACTGCTTTGGATGAGCCTGCCTAGGTGCCCTACTATCACACCCCAAGTTAGGGTACAAGCCCCCAGATCCTGAGGGAAGGGTCACAAGTCTCAGAAATACTGACTTTTCTGGGGGACTGAGGAATAGGCTTTGTCATCCCGAAGCCCTGAATAGTTTTGGCAAAATGAGATTGCCTGTCTTCTTGGTAAAAGAGTGGGTGAGTGTTAGTAAGAAATCTCCATTCCTGATGGCTTGAACTGCTGTCACTTGGCAGGGCAGGGAAACTGGACTCTCCTTTTTTCCCAAAGCAATGCTGTCACTCACAGCTGACATCTGTCATTACTACTGGTCTGGATAAAGGCAAATCCCTAGAGCTTAAAAAGAGAGATGGCTGCATCTCCACTCTATTTTTCTGGTAGTGAAAGTAAGCTTGTCTCCTTAGGGCTGGACCAAAGAGCTCTGCCAGCCTGTCCCAATAGAGGGAAAGTGCCTGTGGTTGCTTGAGCTGAGTCTGTTCCCTGCAGGCTGGCTTGCACCAGGGGTTGGTAGCTCTTCCAGTTCCAAGAGGGGTGTAGAGAGAGTTTCTGGGTGTAAAATATATGAATTCTGATCCATTCAATGTCCCTTTGATAGCTGCATCTGAGGGGTTATTGAGGAACTGACAGGGCTGATGTTACTGATGGGTTTGCACCTGCCTCAGTGGGTAATCAAGTGACATTTAAGAAGACTCTAGCTAACACTCTTCCCATCTGTGGAGCATCCCTTCACCCTTCTCACCAGCAAATGCAGCCTGATTTGTGGCATCTTTACCAGTCATGACTTGTTCTAGTCACTGTACCAACTTAGTGCTCTCCCTTATTTGTGATGAAGGCTCCTGCTTGCACCCTCAGCCCTCTCTGCCTGGGCTGGCTGCAGCTGGACAGCCTCAGTGTGTGGGACAGTAACTCTGGGCTTTCAGAGACTCCCAGGAGCCTGGCTGCAGTTTCACAGGCTAGCATGTCAGTGACTATTATCAAGAGTGAGTGGGAAGGAAGCATTAGGCAGAGGTCCAAGAAGAGGGTGATAGAGCAGTGTGGTATTTTCTGTTTGTGCACAGCAGTCACATGGAGTGTGACATTCCCAGGAGCTCAGTGATGGACAGCCTCAGTCACTCAATGGAGCAGCAATACTTTGGGCCTTGTTTAAATATTAAACTAAAGACTAAGAGGCAGAAGTAAGGATGGGACTTGTGGGCCATGTCTGGTGTTTTGAGCTCATGTCTGATCTTTCTGGAGCAACAGAGGCACTGCAGAGTTAATGTTAAGGATCTCCCAGGAAAAATCACTAAATGTGCAGTACACACTAAATGTGCACTGCTATTTATTTTTTAAATGTGCTTTGTAAGAATGGCTGTAAGTGGGATTTATACACTCATACTTCTGTCAGCTGTGCTTCCTGTTCATTTCTCTCTTGAGTTCTAGCCATGTTTTCCTCCTGTGTCTCTTTTTAGATGACCTCTTCATCACATTTTAAGGAATGCCTCACCACATATATCATATTCTAATGTAATTGAAAACTGGTCTACACACATCTTATCTTACACCAAGGTAGGGGAGTAGCCTATTTATCAAAAGCTGCATATTTTTCCCTTTTAATGATCTAAGAAAACTATTCAGAGAGGGACAGAAGCAAATCTGAAAAGACTTTCTGAAATGTCTTAAGCATCCATCTTAAACACTTCCCACTTTCCTGGGAGATTTATGGAATACCAGGTATTATCTGACTGAGACCAAAAGGTGATTCAAAGATTTCTGTGAACAAAAGAAAAGCAAACAGCCATTTTTCATAATTTGTAGAGAATTCAATGAAAGGACAGAACATCTTTGATTTTGATTAGCAACTGGAAATAGATGGGTTTATAAAGATGCCATATATGTAAAGAGGAAAAATTATAGAAGTGGAATAAATTACTGTTATTTTGTATATTCCAGTGCCTTTCTTTTAATCCTATGGATCTTATGGGTCTAGGTATGTGGTATGTGCATATATCTTTAATCAAGTAGATATCTACTGTAATTAATATATTCCTTGTTATTTTGTCACTGAAAAAGTAACTTGAGACAGGTGTGGTGCCAGTACAGTGAAGAACTCTAAGGCCACACAGAACCACATTTACCACTCAATGGTATCAGTGTCACCACAATTATTTCCTATTCTGTGTAGAAATAATACTGTGGTTGCTCAGATGCTGCTCAGTAGTAACTGTGTGTCAAAGCTGACTTTTTGATGGTATAATTATAGTATAATTATAAGGAATTTTATTTGAAAAGGGGTAAGGAATGAAAGTGGACATTACTGAAAAGGGCAAGCAGGAATAGTGAACAGATACAGAACAGCTTCTGTTACTGTCTTTTTGGCAGTTTCTTTTAAGTCTCATTGTTGAACATAGTGATACTTTGCAGTGAAAACCAAGCTCACTTTCAATGGCACTAAAGGGACAAGGCCACATGACTTGGGCAATGCACAGTGGTAGCTGTGAAATCCAGGCAAGGGAAAGGTATGGAAATACCTTGTACAAGGGAATCCATGTTACTTACCCACCAAACATCATTTGCACTATCTTTCATTTGAAAAGTCAACACAGCACGTTTGTCTATGTTTAAGAGAGTGTCTGATGGCAGGATTCTACCTTTCTTATTCTACTCTCAGTTTTCATATAGGTGACAGGTTCAGTATCTGTCTGAACTTGGAGAGAGGAACTGAAGCCAGTGAAGCTGCTGAAATAGCACCAAGGAATAGGCTCCATTTCTTTTGCACTGAAAGAACTGTGAAAAGACCTGAAAGTATGTTTGCAGCAGCCAGAACTGAAGAACTCACAGCTGCGGGTACAATTGATGCCCATCAATTCCCAGGCGCTCTCCTCCCAGCTCCCCTGTGGTGAATAGCAATTTTTTGCAAACATATCTGAGGGCAAAAAAGAAGATGCGCAGGAATGACCCTGATGCAGGTTCTGAGTCTGTTGAGGAGAGTGATTAGTGTCAGAATTAGGCGTGCTGCAGATACCTTGCTTTTTATGTGCAGCCACAGTGAAGTGATCTCATCAACTATCTGAACATTCAGCAAGTCCAAAATCAAACGCTTGTGTGTCAGATATACACAGCTGTATTTGTACTGTTGCTCTATCTAAAGAACATGCCAATTGCTTTACTTAGAGTGAGTTGAGAGACTCATTACTAAGAACATGTATAGCATTATCAATGAAAAAACATTATTGTTCTTTTCCTCAGTGGTTTTAGTGTCCTTGCTTATTCTTTCACAGGAGCCTGCACTAATGTGTCTTCAGAGACTGTGGGGCCTAATTCTCTGCTCCCCTGTGCAGTGTGTTGGCATTGACACCTCTGCACAGTGAGTGGGGGTGTGAGTCGACACAGGCAGCCAGGACAACCACAAACTCAGAGACAGAATGCAAAGAGTAAATTTATTTCTGCTACCTCGCTAACCAGGGACTCCCCAAAGCAGAGGCACACCAGAGGAGACACAGGCACTGTTAAGCTCAGTCCATGCCAGGGGATCACTGGCTGCTGCTCATACTGGCTTATCAAGGGTTATTCCCAGCTGCAAGGTCACTTGAGCTACTTACAGTCCTCCTCGCCAGTCTTCCGCTTTTTAACCCGTTCCTCCCAACTTTCCACCCCCTTGCTCAAGAGACCACTACTGCTAGGGCTGGAGATGTGGGATGGGACTTTTACAGAAGCACTTAAGCATAGGGGAAAAGGAATAAACAAATAAGCATATAATGCTCTGAGTGAAGTGTCCCACCCCTCCTGTCAGGCACCACTGGTAGGTTGTGGTCTGTAGTCCTTGAGATACGGAATGAAGTCCCCCACAGCAACTGGTTCTGCAGCCAGGTCAAAGCAGGACATGCCTTCAAACTTGGAGCAGAGTTCATGATGGGGGAATGTAGTTCTCCAGTAAGCAAGGTTGCAAGGTTCCACAGTGTGCATCAGTTACTCCCAAATATAAGGGAACAGCTGCCTTGGATATCCAAGTATAACCTCACGTCACCTGCTCTACAGACACTTCCGAAAAAGAATAATGACAAGTTAGTTAGTTACAGTAAAAAACAACCACACACAGGTATTTACATATTGATTTTACAGAATTGTATCCAAGATATGTGCTTATAGTACGAGCCTAAAAAGCACAACAAGCCAGCCTGTGGAGGAAAACAGGAGTGTCATCTCTGTCTGGTGATACACGTGTGGTTGCTCCAGCTCCTTCAGCTAATATTACTCCAGGCCTGGTAACTGGAGATTGAGTAATGGGCCACACAGGTTGGAGAGGTGTGGCAGATGGAACTTTGACTGGATGTTGGGTCTGTGACACCAATAACATAGTTCCTAGTGCACCCCCCCTAGATAAGGCACAGGAAATAATCAAAGATACATGAAATACAAGCACTTGAAAATATATTAATAGAGGATATAGAATAAAAGGAAGAAGATAGAGACAATTATACTGCATTGTCAGAAGTTATTATATGAATGAGCACATCTAGATTAAGAGCTTGCACAATCCATCGGTATAAGCAATTCCATTTCCTCTGTCATATTTTGGGAAAGCCACCATCTTAAAGATTTTTGGTCCTCACTGTGTTTTGTACTGAAGGTGTACAGTCATGTTGTTTTGGGCTGTAATTCTTTCAGTTTCTTGCAGTGCCCAAGCTACATCTTTAATTCATTTTCCCATCAGGTATAATGTACGTCAGTGCCTTGGAATAACTGGGACCAAGATTCTACAGATTTTTTTTTGCTGTTTGGTCCAGTCGTCAGCCACAATCCCCATGAGACTATATAATCTAGAATTATTATTTCTAATTTAAAAGGATTTCCTTGTCTAGGAGTGCATAATTGGAACTCTTTCCAAGTGTAAATGTGTGTGATCTATGCTACCCCACCATCTGCTAACTCTGGCTAAATCTCAATCTCAAAGTCTGAGTACTCACCCCAAAGATTTCCATCCCATTCCTTGGGATCCCGTGAAGGTTTCATAGCTGGAGCACGAACCTGGGAGATCAGCACCTTATTTTCCACGTATTTATGCCTGGGTGACACCAGCTGCTGTATAGTGCATTGCTGCTCATAGCACTGCTCTGCTTGAGCGGTGGTTACTTCGTGTGCAATCATCTTTGCAGCCCGCAGAGTCACCAGTTCCCTCTCCAGCTCCCTGACCTTCCCCAGCAGCGCGGTGACCTCGCGCTCCAGCGCTCTGGCGTAGGTCACCAGCTCCAGCTCCCTGACCTTGCTCTGCAGCGCTATGGCCTCGCAGTCGCGGGCTCGGGCGTAGGTGAGCAGCTCCAGCTCGCTCACCTTGCTCTGCAGTGCTATCACCTCCCTGTCCAGAGCCCTCAGCCCCGTGGCCAGCAGCCAGCCCAGCCTCCCCGCCAGCTTGCGGGAAGACTTGGATGCCCCTTTCCAGGGCAGTCCGCGCATGGCGATCTCCACCCTGTGCGGGCTCACCACCACCCCGTCGTCTATTTCGGGCCACGTCTCTGGAGTGGCCATCGTGGCAAGGAAAGTGGCCACGGGGGTCCAGCGCTCAGTGCTGGGCCATCCTGGAATGTGGGGATTCACCAGCACAGCCTCTCCGGCCCCTGACTTTTTCAGCTTTTTCAGCTTTTTTGGCTTTTTTGACCTTTTCGCTAGCCACGACATGGTTGTTTCCAGATCCTGACAACTGTGACAAGTGGGCACAGGCAGGCAGCTGGGATAGCCACCAAGTCAGGGCTAGAATACAAAAGAATAGATTTATTTCTGTTACCTCACTAATCAGGGACCCCTGAATCAGCACCCAAGCAGGGGCACAGAAGTGGAGATGCAGGCACTATTAAACTTGGTCCGTGCTGTTCACACTGGTTCATCAAGAGCTATTCCCCGTTGCAAGGTCACTTGAGTGATTTTCAGTCCTTCCCTTCAGTCTTCTGCTTTTAAGCTGTTTCCCCTACCAGTGGAAAATAAAGACAAATCAGAACGGTAGCACTTTGTGCCAGTTTACATGTGTTTTGCAAAAATATCAACTCTTGTGCAAAGCTGTGGAGAATTGGAGTGTGCAGGGCACTAGTTTCATATTATTTCTTCCCAAAAGTGCATGAAATGATCTTTTATCAAACTTGATCCGCCAAACTTGAGTGGAACTAAATTGAAATTTTTTACAGTGTAAAACAGGCAATTTACAGTGTTTGTAAAGTACAGTTTTTCCTGTAAATGAAGGATGTCCAGGTACCACAGATAGAAGCTAGGTGAGTGTGAGTGTGTGATCCAGTGATGTTGTCTTACTGGGCTTTTAGTCATTTTCTGCCCTTGACTGGCATTAAGCTCCTATTCTTTCTATTGAAAGAATTCTGATTGAATAAACATTTTTGGGTTTTTTTTACTTCCTGACTTGGATTTGAACAGCACTGCTGACTTGAATTTAGCCTGATAAGGCTAGTGAGCCTAAAAAACTTGGGAAGTTTTTTGAAGTTAAATTGTCAATACACTGCACTATTGTGCTTGTTCATCATCAGGATTTTCACAGCTCTAGTCGGAATTTCAAAGGGTTCTGAAGCCAAAGAAAATACCAGACATTAAGTAGCAGAACTTTCCTAAAGTGTAGAGTAAATTTTGGCAAGTACAGAAGGTAGTGTTTCAAAACTCTCTGTTTTCATTGTTGCTGTATTCGCAGAAAAGTCCATAGGAGACAAACCAAAGAGAAAATGAAGATTACTGCATTGAGAATAAAGATACAAAAGGTCAGATTAAAAGAAAATAAATAGGGCAGACTCTTTATAGTGATCATTTCAGGCACTGGGTTCCAGTCAGTAATTTTCAAAACAGTCACAAATGGATAGGTACTATAATAAAAACAACATGAAAGTCATCAGATCAATTTAAAATAATTCTGTAAATTCTTGAATGAAAATCAAAAAAAGACAACCCACATTTGAGCTGATTAATTTATGTCATTTCTATATATTAAATAGAGAATGTGGCTTCCTTAGTTGTATCTTTAACTATATTGAATCAACTGCATCATGTTAGTTGTCAGTTTCAGATGTGGAATCATACCAAAGAAAAAGGATTAGAGGAGAAAGTTGTAACTGTATTTGTACCTTGAAGGAATAATGCTTTTTACTCTTAAAATACTACCAGAAAATGAGTATCCTTGTAATCTGACTCCTCTATGAAAAAAAAATTGTGGGACAGTTGGATTATTTTCTGAGGGATAATATTAATATCAGTTAACATTTATGCTGTGGAAGGAGGTGAGCTGTTGTTGCATTAAGGGTATGGGTATTTAACAGAAAATAAACCCCCTTGTGTCCCAGCCAGTCCTCAGAGTTCAGAGGGGCTGGGTGCACCTGGGCTTCATTTCACCCAGTTTAACCCTCCAGCTCTCTTTGGGCTCAAAAGAACTTGCAGGAGTACAGGAGTGCTGCTAGTGCAGCTATCATCCAGTACCATAGGTCTGCTCTTGTTCAATAAGGATTGTGCCCGATCCAGGTTCACAAATGCTTATTGAAGGTTTATTGAAACAACAGGAAAGGAAAGCAGGTTCCCAGCTGCCAGTGACAAATGCACTGGCTCCAGAGTGCTGATGTGTGTCATGGCAGCAAGCACACAGCAAGACTCTCATAGCTGTAAATCTATCTATAAATGTCTACAGATGGAACATTCCCCAGTGCACCCCAACGCAGTTGGAGACGCAAAGCTCACCTCAGGTGTCCCTCCAGGAGAGGGGCAGAGACAATCCGCTGGCTGGTCCTGAGCAGGCAGAGATGCTTTCCTCCTCCAGAGGTGTTTTCCTCCTCCAGCCTTTTGTGCCCTGAAGCCTCCCTTTTATATTATAAATTTTGTTCTGTCCCAAGGGGAAGGGACAATTGCATGTCATGGACAGGGCTTGGTGACTTTGGTCATACATGCGTTGCATGTCCCATGTTCTCCTTCATTTGAATCCTGAGGGATGTGTAAGTCAATATGTTAATGGAGCTTAATGAGAGTCTCTGTTACTCTGTCAGAATTTATAATTGAAAAAGAGGTAGAACAAACACTTTGGCCCTCCTCCTCCACGTACTGAGGCAGCAGCAAAGGCTCTCTGACCTTCATCAGAGGGTCTTTGTGCACCCTTATCTCCTTAATGAAACAGATTTATAACAAGTGTTGTTTTTCACAGTGAAGGGAGTGTGGCTTTTGGCTGGGACAGAGGCTTGATGTTCTCCTGTGCCTCACTGGAACAACACTGGGCCGTGAGACCTCTGAGACTGCTTGAGCCAGGTGCACGATAAGCAAGAGGCCCTGCTCATGCTTTTCTCAACCAGCCTCATCAACCAGCCTTATCTTAAAGTAACACTGTACAATTCTGATCATTTAACCACAGCTTTTGAGCATGTAAGAGCTATTATGTAGGTGTTTTATATGTTTTATTTTGCCAGCTAGCTTTATAGTTAATTTTTAAATTTTATTTTCTGCTGCTGTATTCTTTACTGGTTATTACAATTATGAATTAAAAATAGAATATTTTTCTGTTCTAATACCAGTTAATATCACCTTTTGAAGTATAAATTAGAAGGGTAAGAGTGTGAGCTAGAGTCTTCCAGGTTTGTGGTTGGTATTTTGTCAGTGCAGCCCTGTCTCACACCAATGATCAAACTCAGTAGGCAGTTATCACTGAGCTAACTGGGTTTGTCTGCCTGTGACAGTGCCAACAGCAGGAATGTCACTTCTCTAAAAAACTTGCAAGATTGTGCACCAGGAAAGAGGCACTGCACTTTGGAGTGAGAGGAAACCATAAAAGCTGTCCATCCACTCCATTGCATACTAAAACAAAGCGTGCACAGAAGTAACATTAGAAATAGTTTTCAGTGACATAAATATTGCCCCTACTACTTTCTTAGACTCTTACCATTTATAACATAGCCTGCTGATAAGATGGAATGAAACCTATATGAAGGGAGAGAGATGGAAATATAGATGACCTGCCCTGAAATCTTTTGGTTTGCAAGGTCCTTCCTTTGGTTATCTGTGCCTGGGTGGGTGACCAAAAATTCTGAACTTCCCCTGAGACAAGTAACATGTAATGATTGCTGGTGTGATTGCTTCCCTTTCCAATATTCCACAGACTGTACAGAAAAAAGACAGATTAGGCTTTGCATCAGGTTTACTAGAGCTCTACCTCCTTGCCTTTGGACTCCAGCTTGCTTTTTACACTCCTGTCTGAAGTTGTAGAAGAATTAAGCTTGTGTGAGCACTGTTTGTACATAACATGCTTTCCCAAGTGACTATTTAGCACTATTAAAGAACAAAACCAAGACTAGCAATAAGATTGTGGTAAATGTAAATGTGTTCTGTTTAAAAATGGTCCATGATATCTTTTCATAATGACCATCTTTTTGCTACATGCAGAGTGCTGGTGGCATTAGTGAATTAAAAAATACAAAGATATTCAGGGATTTGGACCTGATTTACATTTCCAGTAAAGATATTTAGCAGTGTTGGACAGTGTAGGGGACTTAAAGTATAGGAAGAAATGTGAGACAGGTACACTTCAAGCCTTCCTGACACTGCTTGACTGTGTGCATTGTGTGCCTGTTAAGGTACACTCTTGTAGCATTTGTAGTTTTAAACTTGTAGTTTTAATCCTGCACGAGGTACCAGTGCCATCTACTATATTTTAATCAGTTACATCAAATGTGAGTTTAGTAGAAACATGAGCATAGTGATAATTTTGCTTTTCTGCAAATGCCGTGTTTTGAGAAATATTCCTTTCTTCAGCGTCTGTCACTGGAAAATGTTTTTTTAAATCCTCGTCTGAATTTTTATGTGTTTATTTTTTAATTTCCTGTCAATAGAAATGGAATCAGTGGCTCTGTCTGTTATTAATATTTAAAATGTGGGTGTTTGGGCTTTTTAACATACAAGTTGCTGTGCCCCTTTAAATTCTCTTCAGTTGTTCTATACCTCTAAAAAAATCTTTCATTACCAAGTTGTTTATCTGAGAAGAAAGTGAGACTGTCTCTTTGTATTGCTGAATAACATCACTCTTTTTCTCAAGAAGTCATTACACACTGACATCATATTGTTCTTTATTAGATGATCTGTTGCCTGAAAGTATCTTGGTGACACTGAACTTGAAAGCAACAAGAGTACAAGTGCTAGGATGCCTGGAGAGCAGAGACTGGCAATACCTTGCTCAAGCAAATATCCAAGACAATTTTTTAAAAGGCATTAACAAATACAAACCACCCCCACAGAGGTAATTTTCACCTCTGAATTTTTGCTTGTTTCTTAGTCCAGCCCAGACTTCAGCCATCAGTGTTACAAAGCTGGAAGCCAAGTCCTACCTAGCAACGATAGCCATGTGCAATAATTTAAACTTAAAGAAAAATAACACAGCTGCTGGTAGAGTAGTGTCCAGAGATTTCTAGGTGCTTTCCAACAATAAAAGGGTGGTTTCTGTCCTGAAAATGTATCTGTGTGCATAGAAAGAGACCTTCAATATTCACAAAGACCACAATTAGTGCTGCACTGCAATTGTCATTCCCTGATTAGCTGGAAACCTTATACACCCAATGGGTTTTATTTTTCCTATTCATGAGTTACATGAGACAATATAGTAGCTTGTGAAATTTGTACATCTATTCCTTTGATTTGTGCTGCTTTTCACATCTTTTATTATGAACTCTCAAAATTCTTAACCCTGTGACTGAGTGCGTAGCTCTAGTGGTGACTTTTAGTATGATGACTGGATGAGAATCATCCTAAGGTCTTTTTAAATATAAATATATAATGGAAAAAAAATCTTTTCTTACAGATACTGTATTGTTCTCTTTAATTGCTTTGTTCTGTGAAATATTCCTCCCATGCACTCATTTAATGTAGAAGGAAGAATCACCATCCAAAGAAGTTGAGAAATTATCCTGATAATCTCCAAATTCCAAACCCAAATGCAGTCTCCAGCTCCCTGAAGGAGAAAGCTGAAAACAGAGTTTGCCTTCTTTCCTTCCACAGGTGGGGTCACTTACCTTAGGGAGAGGAGGTAACACAGCTGCAGTTGTCTCATAAACATCTTTATTATCACAGCGGTTTGTGGTTTAGTTTGTTTTCGTTTGGTTTGTTTTTTAAATTTATAATAAAACAGCAATGAAAGATTTAAAATATGTTAGCCTTCAGAGCTATCAATTGCATTCCCTTTCAGATGGGATGGTAGAAGTGAGGCAAGAGCTAGGTGCCCACAATGTAACTTGCTTTTGCAGCATGTTCTACCTGTTGTTTCAAATTCCCTCCTCCCGCTCAGCCCCAGCTGCCACTGACACTCAGCTCAGGCATTCCTGTGGCCACTAAAACTTGGGGTGCAAAGAAGGTAAGATCCTTCATTCGTTATCATTTCCAAATACTTTCTGCCCGTGAGGAGCCAGTGGCGTGTGGCTCATTAATTCTCCTCTGATTGCCAACTTGTGCCACCGCAGCCTGGGCATCAAACACAGGGCTTGAACAGTTAATGCTGTTTGCAGATCCTGTTGGATCACTACTCAAGTTGCATGGGTGAAATAGATAAAGTTGGGAAGTCTGCAATAGAAATGTTTGCCCTTATACTTATTTACTCACTGCTGTTGCCTTTGTACAATAATATCTTTTCCCTGAAGGTCTTTGAAAAATTCGATCACAAAATGGAAAGAGGGTATGTTTGTTCTGGGTAAAATTTGGAAGCATTGTTCTGATGACACCTGTAAAACATAATTATAACTCCCATAGCTGTTTCCTCTCATATTTAGAGAGGAAAATTCTTTGCCTCTAATCTCAGGTGCATACCTGTGGAAGCCTTAGATTCCTTCAAGCAGTATCAAAGTAATGATAACAGTGTGCAGCTGCTGACTGTCTTTTGCTTGTTGTTACTCACCCAGCTGTTTAGAGGAGAAGAAAAAGAGAGAGAATATCTCTAATCAGCCATATGGCACAAAGTTTTATTTGCCACAGTAAGTTAAAACGCTCATTATTGGTCAGCATCTTGAATGCAAATTCTGCCATAGCTTTTCAAGAGTGCTAGATCTGATGGAAAGGAAGATCAGATATATTTAGTTCACATTATTTTATATTAAGTATGGAAAGAATTGATTCCGTCTAAGTAGAGTTTCCTTGAGGGGATTTTGCTACACCCAAAAGGTGCTGGGAGCATGGAGTGCAGATCTCAGGCCCTGCTTTGGGCCATAAAAGGTAAATTAAGAGCAGTTGAAATGGTATTTCATATTTTTGCAGTGCAGTTTCGCTTTGCTTATATTGTCTATTAGACAAATTAGGATTCTGGATCACACAACTGGGACATGAAATCTAGATGTCTTTAGTAGCTGTTGATGTTTACAATGCATGCAGTCAGTAGCTTTTTCATTAAGAAAATGTTTAATTTTGCTGCTGTTTTTAAATGGAACAAGAAACATAGAGTTAAATGTAAGGAAAAATATTTTTGTCTTAAAAATACCACACTTTTTGGAATGCTAGAGAAATGAGGGACTAATATGTGTCTGACTTTTGTTAGTCTCCATTCTGTAAATTGCAATGGAAAATAAGTTTTGAGGGTTGGCTTGACTGAAAATTTAGCAAGTCTGCCTTTTAAAGCCTCCTCTGTCATTTCATGTGTGCATATGGTTGGAACTCCTTTCACTGTGGACATATTGACTTCAAACATACTGTTAGAGGGACTTAATGTTATTAAAAATGTAAAAGGGAGGTGCACACTTGTGTATCCAGGATTGGGTCCATGGCTTTAAAAACTGAGAGGGATTGTAACCCTTCTCATGCTGCTTCTTGCAATACTCCTACAATGCTTTTTTTTTTCCTCTGGAACCTGTTGTATTTCAGAGGATTTAAGCATATTGTTTATTTTGTCTTCTTGTAGTACTTTAAAACAATTTCCAGAAAGAGTAATACCCAGTTCTTTCAAGTGTCTTTAATGCATAGATCTCAAAGAACTCTCTAGTCCCCAGTTTCTTGCTTAATTGATCAGACTACTTTATGTTTTGTGTAATTTTTATTCATTTAATACTGGTAAGAGATACTAAGATAGCATCCATGTAAGAGATTTCTGCACAAGTTCCAAGCAGTTGGATATGTGGTTTTGGGCTACTGGTTTGCAGAGATAATAGGCTGGGATAGAAAGTATTGTGATTGGTAAACCAGAATAGCTTTTCTGACTGATGCCATAAAAAAATCACTGTGTACTAATGCTACTTTAAAAATGGACATGCTTTTTCCATTTGGGTAGTGATTCTGGATAGTATAATCCAGATGAGTGGTTAGGTATCCTGTCTTTTAAACAGTCTCTCCTCTGTGATTCTTAATGTCCTTTGACTTGTACTTTATAAAGTACCAAGAAATGTTTGATCAGATGAGAATCTTGTTTTCTAAAAATAGCTGCTTAAGTGGTTCTGCACTGTCTTACAAATTTGTCATTTCATATAGTGAGGTGTTATCTCCTAAAAAATAAGTCTTGACCCGTATAATCAGTGCAAGTGTTTGTTTCCCTGCAGAAGCCCTAACATTAAGACTATCATGAGAGGATTCAAAAAGAGGTGTGCAAATATTTTTCCATAGAATAAGATTCCTTCTTCATCTGATGGCCCATCTTGCTATTCTTCTCACTGTTTCCATTGCTGTTACTTAAAAGGCTTTGACAAATATAATAGACTTTGCATAATGATGCCATTGTAAGTCACTTCCAGCATATTATAGTGTGCAGTTAAAATTACTCTTGTGATTACCACTCTCCAGTGCTTCTACTTTATCATGGCACCAAGTGAAATTAAGAACAGGCATATTCCTTCCTTTACTTGCCAATATTAAAAAAAATTAATGTTAAATAATATTGTTGTAATTTATTTAATTAAAATTCCTTTTGGTTCTTTTTCTTCCACGGTTCAATAAGAATTATTTTGCTTTAGAAATAGATTTTAAAAAGAAAATATAATATATACATTCTCTGATAACATCACTATGAAGTTGGCAGAATTTTGTAAATGCTTTTTCCAAGAATTTGGCCAAGACAATGGACAAGACAATGCCATACACAGAAAGACTGTTCTGTACTAATAGATATAGACTGGAAAAAGCCATACTTCATTTCAACATCAGCTTTTCACTACTTATCTAAAGTATGTATTTCTGTATCTGGAGGTTCTAGATCTGTGCATGCCTTCATCTGCCTCTCTGTCTTCTAACCGTTTTAATTTTGATGTGGTTTGTTTTTTCTCTTTGTGGCTAGGCAAGGGAATAAAGAGCTGGAAAGTATAATTTCCCCCTGTTTCTTATTTTACCAGGAATAACAGCTCTAGGGAATAAGTATTCTAATGTATATGAAGAGAATATCTTAAATAAAGTGGTATTATTACAGGATTTGATAATGCAATGGTGAAAATACTCAGAAAAACAGTAAACTGAGTGAATAATGTAAAATACCATATCTTAATGGGGTTTATAATTTGGTTTGTTTGTTTGTGGGCTGGATTTTTTTGTTGTTGTTGTTTTCTTTTGTTGTTTGATTTTTTTGTTTCTTTGGGTTTTTTTGGTGCTTTGTGTTGGTTTTTTTTTTGTTTTGTTTTTTTGTTTTTTGTTTCCTTGCTTTTCCTTGCTTATATGGCTGCACCATATAAGGAAGCCTTGGCTATGGAAGTCCTACCCAACATCAGTGCTTTGTTGAAGCAGATACCCAGAATTTCTGACATTTCTGAGCTTTGTTATGCTGCAGTGGTTGGGCAGCAGTGTCCTGGATGGCTCTTCCCTCTGAGTGGATATAACTGATGGGCTGCCCTTACATACTTTGTTGGCTTTTGGAATACAGTAACTCTAAACTTAAGCTACAAAAGACAGCTACAGACAGCCAAAATGACAGCCCCCTCCAACTGGGTGAAAAGCTACCAAATCATTTATCTGGTGTGTCCCACTTCCCTTGTAGTGGGTGGCATATTCAGGAGATATCTGTGAGCACAGTGGTTTCTTCACTGCAGACTGCCCAAAATCACCATCTAAGAAGCTCAGCCCTTGAGGCTTCAGCTCTGACATGCCACATCTCTCATTTTTCACTGGAATGCATTTATATTTAAGGATACTGAAGGTTTCCAGCAATCTGCTATTCAGGAACAGAGGAGACAAACAGTCCTAAGCCTTCTGTACTGCAGGCTGCTCCCACTGGAGTCCCCTGCACTGGGACTCCTGGCAGAAACAGGGGATGTCTTGTAATCTGTGTTAGTACATGGGTGTAAAATCTGCCTGTAGAATTGTCTCAAGGAAGTCACAAAAGAGACAAGGCAGCAGCTTTTGTTTCTCTTGCCCTAGCACCTCATGACAATGGGTTTTTTTGAATTTCTTCTGCCTCACAACTCTTGAAAGTTCTTGAGATCTTTTGGTCATTTGTGCCAATAGTGTTCTCAAACTACTGGCTTAGACAGTTAGATTTAAAAAGCATTCCTCTGTGTGTTTTGATTTTCCATCAAGCCTTCATAACCTTCCTTTTCTTTTGGATCTCAGATACGAAATGGTTCAAACTTTGTTCTCATCTGTATTGGCTTTGTATCACAAGCCTTTAACAAGTTTACCAGACTTTACCTGGTTAAGAGAAGTTACCAGGGTTTACAGATTTTAGGCATTGGTCAGCATTAAACTCCTAAATTTGCTTCTTTATGAGATGCTAAGTCTAGATCATGCACGGCACATTGAATACGATTTCTCTGATGACTTCCATCTCCAGAGTTAACTGAAAACTGTTAAAAACATAAAGGTTTTATAATTCTGTATTTTCAGGAATGAAACTGCATTCTGCCTGGTGCCTGTCTTGTTGTCACTCATTGCTTGTAGTCTCAAAAGGAAGCATTGTTTATGCTCCTTCTGTCTTTTTAGCTTTCCCTTTGGAGGTTTGTTTTAGTTCTATTGCTATTTCCTTTGGATTGCTAAGTGATATCCAGCAATCAGCCAGTGTTTCCAATGGCTGAAGAGCTCTGGTCAGTATCAGTTTCCAGGTGACTGCCTAATGACAAGAACTTCCTGAAGTCCTGATCAGATGTTTTGTTCTGGGGCTGGGATGTGGAGTGACAGTGGCTTGTGGACAGGAAATCCTCTTTCTCTCCTGGTTCTGCCAGCTGTCATCCTCATTTGGGATGGGAGCTGAATAGAGTCTAAACACATCAGTAGTGTTTCTCTGTTGCTTTGTTTTGTTTACTTATTTATTTCTTTTAGTACTAAGGAGAGATTTCAGATTGAAAGCCATTGAGTTTGTAGTCTATATTTGTTACCCCAGCAGAGGCAGTGCATAGTTTCCATGTACCATCAAGTCAGGACATTCTTGTATCTACCAACAGCTCCTGGGTGGTAAGGTCTGTCTTCTCCTAGGTGAAATATTGTGTAGTATTGCTATTAGCTGTTCCTACAGTCTCATTTGGTTGGGAGTGGGCTTTGGAAAGATGATATTTGTGGAGATCTATGTTCTTACTTTCATTTTATGGTATATTATTGTTTACCTCTCTGTATCTGTGTAGTGATTAAACTGCATATTCCTATCTGTGCTAATGTTCTTTTTCCTGCTGTGTTGATTCACAAATCTTCCTGATTTTCCTTTAAAAATACTTTTGTCCCTTGTATACTGGCAACAGCCACATCTACCATGAAGCTAATCAGGAGTCCTTTTGCTGAGACGGCCTTTGGCAGGAAGACTTGCCTTGTTGTTACTCTTGGAGCAAGTTTTACCTAAGGTTGTGATCAGGTCTTAGGTTTATGAATAAGAACTATGCAAACTAAGTACAGTGAGTACAGTAAGCCTTAACAAATTTAGTTAATTGCTCAAATACCTGTATCTGAGCCATTGCCAGAATACCTGTATGAAGTCAGCCATTAGGAGGGGATGCATCTTTATTGTACCAGCAGAGTGTGTCAAGTACTTTGCTGTCTCTGCTTTTAGAAGAGAATGTCTCAGGAAAGTCTGTCTGACTCACTGAGGTAGAATGGGTTCACAAGCTTTAAAGACTTCTCTGCATGCGTGGTTCTCTCTTGATGATGTCCATTCCTTATGCTGCCTCGGTTTTGGAGTCCATTTTGCCTTTCTTTAGAAGTTTTATTCCAAGATAGACAAATCTATTTATAGCAATACATTATTTCAACTAAAAATAAAATTATTTAACTAGCATCATTTGGTCAGCTTTTACATATCTAATACATAAACAGCTAGCTTTTACAATATTTTTTTTTATTGATATATCTCAAAACAATTGAGCAGAAGTAAAATACTGCTAATTCCATTCCATATTCTGCAAGATTTAGGCAAGAAAGACAAAAGAATTTGCCTCAGGTCATTCAGTATTCCAGTGGAAGAGCCAGTGGAGCATCTCCTGAGTTTCAGTCTAGTGATTTATACTCTAGCCTATATTGAGTTTCTGTAGTTGGATTCTGTAGTTCTTTTTTTAGAAAACTGCAGATCTTTCTGCAGCCAGTATTCATCATGGGTAGGTCCAAAGTAAAAGTACTATTGTATCAGCTATCAAGTAGGTTGATAACTCTGTATTTGCATTATTCTTCTTGAACTGGATGAGACCATTCTTTTTCTGTCACACAATGGCAAATGTCCAGTCCATTGAAACAGATGCAATTACAATAGAAATTAGTGTGAGTTTTTAAGCAGGCAGCTTTAATAAGTAGTGGCTGCTAAGCTCTGATGGCTAAAGCAGTACTAGTTGTTCAACTCAGACAATTGAAGGAATCTCCTGGAATAGTTCTAATTTGGTATGTTGACTGATGTATAACCATAAGCAATCCCCAGATTGCTGCAACACCCTTCACACATCCATTAATTAAAGAGTGGATGTCTCTGTTGTTGGTGACAAATTTATTTCTATATAGGATGTTCTGTGTTTTGGAGAGACCTTTAACAGTGGCTAACAACCAAATGGGCAGTTCAGGTGCTATTCCCTAATATCACCCCAGTTCACTAGCTTTTCTGGCCACCCAAGGGATCATAAAATCCTCTCTCACCTCATATAGGTTCACTACCAGCTGCTGACTGGTTGCAGAGGAAGATGCATCAATTTGATGAACTTGTATTAACATCCAGGAGAAACTGGTTCTGAGATAAAAATCAGTTGTTAATTGGCAAATAGATTCATTTAATCTCTAAGGAAAGAAAACATCAGGAAAAAACATTATTATATCTGATGCTGAGGCTGTATGGGTGGCCTCCCAGTCATAAGCATGACTGAATTTATTATTTATTCCAACATACCTCTTCATTGCAATTATTTGCTGGGAACATTTTAGATTTCCATTATGGAAACTTAGGGAATTTGCTTCTCTCCATGCATTCTTCTCTTCTTAGCCTGAAAGGAACTGTACTGTAATCAAAGCTGTAATTTCCTGTTTAAATATATATATGATTTTCTCCAAAATTATGGCATATTTTTTCAAATGAAAATAGTTGGTAACATCAAACTAGGTCTCAGCTGATAGCAGTGTTTCAATCAGGCTTTAAAAAGTCAAATAAATTGTTCTATTTGAGAATTCTGACTTGAGAAAAGAAACCCAGTACTAAATATCCATGAAGACCCTACCCAATCAACCTCCCTGAAGTCATCAACCCAGTTACTAATGATGCTGGTGAATTCAGAGCCTGATTGAAGCCACTGTGTTTTTTTAATGATCTTGTGCAAGCAGTTGGCAATTCTGCACAGCTGAGGTGAGTAGTGTGTGTGTATTTCAGGAAGTAGGTGTGTGCTGATATTTTAAGAAAGCAGAGTCTGATCTGTTAGATAACAGTGTGTACGAGCCCAGATAAAGATGGCAGTTCTAAAAACCCACATTTTATTTCTGGAGGATACAGGATGGACAAATACCACAGTTTGCTTTGGAGAACACCATTCTCTAAATGCAAAGAACATCCACTGATTTTATTAGGTTTGTTAATTTATTTGGGTATCCACAGGTCATA
Organism: Haemorhous mexicanus; assembly: GCF_027477595.1. Taxonomy (NCBI): domain Eukaryota; kingdom Metazoa; phylum Chordata; class Aves; order Passeriformes; family Fringillidae; genus Haemorhous; species Haemorhous mexicanus. The sequence goes on along the minus strand of NC_082352.1, from coordinate 8,070,734 downwards.
TTGCATTTTGTGAGCCATGAAATGATTCTTATTGCGAACAACTCTTTAATTTGGAAGATATCTCTTTGGTGTGTTTGAAACACTGGGGTCCTAATTTCTGGCACTACTCTCTTTCCTTGGAGGCTGCTGTTGGACTGAAATCTGTTGTTTGGTGCCATGCAGTTACTGCTGGGTTACCAGTGGTGATTCATATCTAAAATTATGTTTCCTTCTCTTTCTTTGTTTTAAATCACATCCAAACTTGTGAATAAAGCTACTTCAGACTTTCTTATATGTTCCACTCCAGTCGAAGCGAAACATCCTTTTTGTTGCCAGGACATTGTAGAGACTTCAACTGGCATAGTTCCTCTGAAATCATCAGTCATTCCAGTGTACCAGAGGTCTGGACTGGGTCTTGGTTTTCACAGATTTAACAGATTTTTTAAAATAAGGAGAAAAGAAAAAGATGTCAGGCATGAAAGATTTAAGAGAAATAAAATAGCAGCTAATTTAATCAAAAGCATATATGCCAATAAAGCCAACTACAGCTGTCAAAAGAAATAAACAAAACAAAGCAAGAATTCTATAATTTGACATGTTTGTTGACAGAAAGTACTTTTTGGACCAGATCTGGTGCTGGTGTAAAGTGGCATAAGCACGTGAATGCCAGTGGAGCTCTGCTGATTGTACCCAGTGAGAATCTGGTCCCTGTTACTTAAAATAAGTGTTGTATCAGATGTTTGCCTGTTCATTCAAAAAAAAATTCACTTCTGAATTAAAAGGATCTCAAGGTGTTTTCACAAAATCGTGCTGGCCATGGCACAAGGTTTCTATTTAATCAAGGCAGTTTTGAATTGTGAAACTTTTCCTACTTGAATTTCTAACATAATTTTCTATGGTTATGTTCTAAGTGCCAGCCATAAAAAAATCCTGTTTGTTCTCTCTTTTGGGTCAGTCACCACTTGGGTGTTTATGAAAGGATTGATGTATATACTGTCCAAAAGGATTTGGTAGGGGGTAGATTTAAATCACAAAAGTGATTATGTTATTTTACTTAGAAAAAAGTCTTTTTTGTACCCTGTTCCATATAAAAAAAAAAAAAAAAGATAAAATCCTATGTAAATAAGAAGTGTTTTCCCTGTAATGAATGTTCCTTTCATTCTGCATTTCTGTATAATATTGGAAATTGTGTTTTTATTAGAAGAGGTATTGGATGGGAGCCAACAATTTCTTCTTTTAACTTGATATTTTGGGCTCTGATCTTTGTTAAAACTACAATGGCATGTATCTAGTACAGTCAGAGGTCATTTCTATAGCTACTACCATTTCCTATCATTTCTGGGGAATGTTTGTTTTCAAAACAAAGAATTGGGTTAAAGCTTAAGTATCGTATTTCAGAACATATTTCAAACTGAAATTAAGAATGCTAAAACCTTTCCTTTAAAGGTCAGATGATATTTATTATTATTATAAAAATGATCTGTGATTTATGAATTTAACTTCTCGTAAACCTCCTTTGTAACAGAATATGCAGTCAGAAGCTTAACATTACATTGTTTTCCTTTGACAACGTATCCACGAGACCACTGCAGCTGTTCCTTTACTCACAATAGCAGATTAATTAACACAATCATATGCTGTTGGCTCCTACTCAATGAGTAGGTCTGCAGTGGGATAGATAGGTAAATCCTTTAAATGTGTATGAGATAAAGAATATACTATAGTAGTTTCATAACTAGCCAGTTTTGCTTCTGACTAGTCAGCCCTATCAGCAATGGTTCACTGACTACAGAAGCTGTGAGCTTACATTTCAAAGGCAGCCACACCTATTACAGAGCAATAATGCCTGAATCATTGCAAAACTCAAATATGTAAAAGCACAGGCACGCTCAGAAATCACCATATTTGCTAAAATAACAGTCTGCTTCAAGCATTTTAGGTTTATAGAGTAACCAGGAAAGAAAAAGAAGGGGCATTTTTGTTGGTTTCTTCATTTCTTTCGAAGAGAAAAAAAAAAGTTTAATCATTGCTTTCCTTTAATATCCTAATCTGGTCATTATTCACTTTTTACCCACTGTATATTAGAAATACTTGTAAGCAGCAGCCATGGCATCAGTTTTAAGTACCAAAAGAATTTTTCATCCATTTCTCTGTGTGTGCTAATGAACATGTGAGCAGCTAAATCTCCTTTTCCTAAACAAACAGTCATCAACAGCATGTAAGTATTTATTTGGCAACTTTAGATGACATTTTAGTGCATGCTAAAACCCTTGCTACCAATAATATAACTCCTTTTTTTTAAAAAAATATTTTAAAGGTAAATATTCTTTTGGGGAAAGAGGTTAGCATCAAATTTAAGAAAATTTCCTTCAGGCTTTCCACTACACTGTCTGAGAAAAAAATAATTGTATGCTTTGTTACATCGTTTACACACAAACTGAAAGCACAGCAAACTACTATGTTAAAATTGTCTCATTTAAGGGACAAAGAAAACTCATTGTGAGACTTCTTTTCTGGAAAAAAGCTAAACCACTTGGTAGTTTAATATCATTGAAGTCCTTTCTGGTCCATTTTTACTGCAGTTGTGGTTATGTGCTTTTACATATTCTATGAGTTTTATGTAATGGTATAAATATGCATTTTGATCATAATAAAACAGAAAAAGTAGAGAACATGACTGATTTTGAATGGAGGGCTTTGCTTGCATAGGAACAGCAGCATTAGACTTACAGATGGGAGAAAACCGAGTTCAGAATCTTTTCGTGCAATACAGTTGTTGAAAAATAATCAACATTTTAATAGCATCCAGCTTTCTATCTGAGAGTTTTTCTGAGTACCCAAAGCTACTATTTCTGGAGAAGAAAAAAAAAAGCTGGTGAGCTTTCTCCAGTTCACTCAATGATGAGAACAAGGAGATTTTTGGGGAGAGGAGGAAGACAGAAAATTTCCTCAACTTCTCCTGAGTGCTCCTCCTCCTTCTCTGAAAGCAGAAGATGCTCTCAGGTCTTTCACCAATCATTTCTCTGCCAAAAATAACTGTAAGAAAAGCTTCTGCTGCCTTCTTATGAGCCCTCTCATTTCCCAGAACTGAAACACTTGCAGCAGGCAGAAGGTTCATGCCCTGCAGAGATGCTGCAACACTTTCTCCCCCAGCCTGGTCAGAAGGTCCATGAGAAGATGGGGCACAGCAGATGGGTGAGGGAACCCCCAGGGCAGTGTCAGAGATCACCCTGGGTGAGGCTGACTCTGATGGGAACATCAGAGTCTGTGCTGGGAATGGCTGGTACTGGTGACACTGAATCCTTCCAGTCCATCTGATGTGTAACTTGTGGTAGTGCTGCCCTGCAAACCCAGGGAGGATCTCATTATTTAAATAGGAAGGAGAAGTTCAAGGGTTTTAGTGGATAGCATTACTCAACAGGTGAGTACTACTCAACCTTCACAGCTTTATTAATTGTATATTTATACTACATATAAATATATATACATATAATGTTATTAGATTCATTGTGCAGCTGAAATCAAAGGGACTAAGGATCTTTTTGTCAGTTGAAAAAGCAGTAGCTGCCAGTAGTGAGCTCTTCTGAAGAATCAGTTGCTTTTAACCATCCTGACTAAAGTCACAGGCTTATCTCACTGCACTGCTAGATCTAGATTAAAAGTCTTGACTCCTGATCAAAGAAACAAAGGGAACCATCTTATATGGTGTCAGTGTTGGGAGCTGTGCTCAGGTGTGCTGTGATTTACAGACTGGATTCCAGTTCCCTGTGGATTGCTCCAGTGCTATGAGACACAGGTGCTACAAGGAGTTTTTTGAGCAGGCTAAGAAATGTGTTTGGCCACTTGTCAGACTAAAGACCATGCCCTGTTTTTCTCAGAAGGAGAATTTCCCATAATTTAGTTTGTGTAATTACATTCTTCAAGCCTAAATTGTCCATGCAGTTTCAATTTGATACCATTTTCCTTACTCTGTTTTCTAACTGTCTTTTCTTACAAATCCTTTCCAATAGTTGTTGCTTTCTGTCCCTGTGACAGATGAAGAGGTGCCTGTGTAAACTTACCTGCTACAACCTCTGTTGGACTTTGCATTCTATTAAGATAAAAGTGTTTAAATTTATGGGATAAATATTAAGGCCTTTGCAAATTTTATCTGAAGATAGACTCAAAAGCTCTCCCTCTTCCATCATCCCAACCCAAATTTGGGATCTGAAAAACTTAACTCCTTTGTCTGTTTGTATTTGCCTCACCTAGAAGGTTCTGTGTTTTAAAGTTCTCTGAATTTACTTTAAGGATTCCTGTTACCCAGGACTTTCAGTGAAATAGCTGTAAATGTCATTCCCTGCTCTGTGATGCAACAGCAATGTTTAGTGGGGCTCTCACTGAACTATTGCCACTGGATGAACTTCCCAGCACTGGGAATTACTGCAGTAAAAGTTCCTTGAGAAGGGTTTGAGAACCAAGAGAGGTACTTGATAAAAGCAAGAAAATGGAAAGCTTAGAAAGGACTAGAAAACAAGGTCATAGAGAGGTCCATCAGCTTGTACCTGCACCATAGCCTGTGAATAAGGATTGAGTTTTTATTTTTAAAATAAGATGTTCATTTGTGTCAAGTCCACTCTGCAATTATAAATATTTCAGTCAGGGTAACTTTGCAAGTGCCTTGCAATGTGCATTTCTTATAACAGCCTCGATAGGGAGTGACACAGTAGTATTGATTTGTGTGATAGCTTCTACCTGTGATGTTTGTCCTTCAGTCTGTCAGGTCATATGTGCTGAAATGAGTTAAACATAAGGCTTTAAATATTTAGGTCTGCTATGGTCGACTTCAAGGTTGTTGTTGATGTCATGGGGCAGGGATAGGACTGGCAGCAAAATGAAATGAGCTTTTTGCTCCCACAAACTTTTCTGGAAGCCCTGTCAAGGAATGTTGTCTTTATGTGCCCCAGCCTCTGCTCTGCTGCTCTAAAGTACAGATGAGCTTTCTTTGTTGAATGTCTTGAGATGGGTGGATAAACATTTGTGGACAAGAGCTGAATGGTGGCAGTGCCGTGGTTTGTGGTGTGCAGAGCTCAGGGAAAACGAGCTGAGCCCCTCCCCTCTGGTTTTCAATATTGAAACATTATAGTAGATGGTTTTCATTCCAAACTGCATCCAAAAAGTATTGTCTGAGTTTGTGGTAGATGAAGTAGTTCACACTTTATCATCAGTTATCAAAACTGCAATTAACAGTTAGTTTGTACTGGAGATAGTACAAGTTTTGTGCAGTGGTTTTTGTTTTTTTTTTTTTCCCTGTGGGTAGTTATCAGAAGATTGACTATGCAAACCTTTCAGGATTCCTTTTGGCCTTTGAATAAGGAGAGTTAAGCTTTTTAAATTTTACTGACCTAAAACATTTCTAATGTACTCTTCTTTTAAATTTATTTAGTTATGAATTAAAGGATTTTATAAAAAATATCTTTGCACCCAAGTATCCGGAAAGTCCAGAAATATCACTATAATGTGTGGTATTACCTCTACTTAGCAAATTCTCCATTTTCTTCAGCTGCTAACTGTGTCCTCCAGCACTGAAGGGTGTGTCACACAAACCCATAATTCTTCAAGAAATGGATGGTAAAGGAGTTTTTGAAGGATGACTGTCATGGGTTGGGTCATCAGTAGCATCATGGTTAGATTCTCACCATGATTAGCCTCTGACAGTGATCTTTCTAACAAATTTCCATTTTATCCCAACATTTGCAAGGGGCAGGGCAGACTTGTGTTGGTTTACAGGTCTGCCTTTCACCACGATAGCACAGTGCTGGCCTTGGCAAAATTACCCCACAGGCATACTGAGTTCAGTGCTCCTGGGTCTGCTATAATGGAGATCTTGAAAACTAAGACAAGTAATTTATTTCCTTAACATTGTGGGGTTTTTTCCTAAAAATAGATATTAAAGTTGTTTCTTAAAAATAAAAGTAACCCCAGATCAAGCAACACTATTAAATATGAGATAAGCATAAACTGGGAATAATTGTTTTGAGTTTGACTTCAGTAACTGAGCTGGAGGTTTTTTGCTTGCTCTGTTCTTGGAAAAGCATTTATACCTGAAATACATTCCTGCTTTTCCAGGTTATGTTAGCTGTTTTAGTGGTAGTTAAGTTTTTAATATAAGCTGTTACTTCAAATTCTGGTGTGCTTACTTCCTTAGATCATCATAGATGCAGCAACATTATTGCTATAAAATATGGTAGAAAATTGTGGTAAAAATTACTGAAACAAGTTCTACCTTTAAAATCAGATGGGGCTTCTGTTGACATCAGTATTAAAAGGCCAAACTGAGAAGATATCATTACTGACACAGAGGAACATTTTGCCTTTGTTCATAGTGAGTTATTAGTGAGGCATGCCTTGTACATGTTTCCCCAAAGAGTCCAAAATTTCCACATGTTACTTCCATTCCCAGCTTCTGTGTTCAGAAAACCCCACTGTGTTTAACCCAGGGACTCCTTCACAACTCATGAAGCACATAAGTTTCCCAAAACCAAATCCTGGATTCGCTGAGCTCTAAGCAAAAGCGCAGCTCGAGCACCACGCTGGGTTGTGACTGCACTGTGAAAAGCACCACTCACTTCTCAGCAGCTGGGAGGGAAAACTTTGTTCCCTTCCCATTCTGGTTCTATGCTGGGAAATGGGTTGGTTTCTGAGCTTGGACACCTGTGGAATGAGGAAATACTTATTATTGAGGGATACTTATTATGGAGTAACAGAAAGATTTTCTGTGTCTGGTGGCCCAGGCTGGGAATGAGCTGAGCCTGGTGCTTTTCCTGGGTATGGCTGCAAGAACTTACTCTCCCCATAGCCAGGCATGAGAAAGAACTGATTTGGCAATTAATGTCAAGCCTATTGATGGAGGTCAGTGTTGCAGAGCTTCAGCATCAGCTATGATTTTTATTTCAACAGAATTTTTCTTGCAATTACATACTATTTAAATATGTCAGGCTTTTTCTTAATGTGTTTTTTAATAGGTAGCTTTATATTAGATATACTGAGAAATACAGACTTCATCTTTGGAAGCTGATGTCTCTGTGGAATGAGATAAATGACTGATAAAATAATGCTGACTTTTTCCTCCATACAAGGTATGTTCCTAAGGTTGTAGGGACTGTAAAACTCCTAAGGCATATGTAATGAAAATTAGCAAGGTGATCATCAGTTCAGTGAATGAAAAGAAATAATTTTTGGCTATATTTTCTGGCATTCTTACATTATTACATTAGTATTTCCATCTTTGTAAGAGAACAGGAAAGTATGCTTGATGTAGGCCATTGAAAAGGATGTTTGCATCCAATAGTCTTGCAGAAAGCCACAGAGAGGAGCAGTGTAGATCTGAGGCTTGATGTGCTATACTGCATGGTGGTGTACAGTGCATACTCCAGGAGAGTTTTGTTCAGGTGTCTTAATGGGCTTTGACAGGTTGTTTGTAGCTTAATTTACAAATGAATTTGATTAAAGAGCTCAATGAAAGAGTCTATATTCAAGTTCGGATTTGAAGTTGTGGTCTACTAAAATGAAATGGAGGCTCCCAAATTAACACCTCTGGAAATACTTGATTATCTTCGTAGTTTGGGATTGTTTTCCACACAGATACTCTGTGAAGTACAAATGAATAAGCTACCCCTTTTGCCACCCTTATCAATGACAAGGTTTTTATTTGACTCTGACATTACAGGCGTTGGCGTAAGCTGAAGCATCTTGTGCTGAGCAGTGCACAGGTCTGCTTCAGCTATAGCTGGGGGATGAAAGACTCTCTTTGTTCCTTCCATTTAAATTTCTAACCCCCAAAAAGTCATCAGGCCACAGGCTATGAAGGAGCCACAGAGGGAGCAACCAGCCCACAGATGTGTGAAGACACTGCCAGGAGATGTTTATACTTAGCAATAAATAAATAAGATAGTGTGGACTTAACTAGGATGACTGTACTTTTTTATGGTGCTGGAACAGATTCCTGGACCTCTTAGAGCTGCAGC
>NC_082352.1:8010249-8057749 GCF_027477595.1 Haemorhous mexicanus | reverse complement strand
TGTAGGGCAATCTAAGGTAGTTTAGCTCCCAAGCTACACATAATGGGATTTTAACGCCAAACCTGCTTAACCCTTTTGATGGCTTTTTGCTACAACAAACAAGTTCTGACTCAAGTATTAGAGGCAAAATCCAACCTTAAGCAAAAACATTACCCTTAGGGACTTTCTTTGCTCAGTGTGGTCTGATTGACAGTTTGAAACAATTAAATGGCAGTCTGAGTACTAAAAACACAGCAAATTTGTTGAGTGAGAGAATTCTTCTTTGAATTTCTTCAAAATCTCCCTCTGTTTTTGTATGGGGGAGGGCTTGGTAGTGCAAGTTAATGAAAATCTGTTTTGAGAGAAAGCCTTTGCATTTGTTAGGGTGCAGACAGACATGCTGAAACTGTCCAAGCTGTTGGAGAAGTACAGCTCCTCCACAGGGGTGTGGTCCCTTGCAGGAATCCAGATGAGTGCCATCAGTTCCCACACTGTCAGTGTGCCTCTGCCACCTCCCTGGTACACCTGGCTCCGTGGGACAGGTTGGTTTGCCATTGCTGCCTCAAATGAGCATGCTGAACAAAGTCCCTGGCAATGCCAGAGGAGGTGGGCTTTCCTGTGATGTTGACAGTCAGCTGCCCCTAAGGGATCTTATGTTGCTGGTCATCTGCCATCAGAAGACCCTCAGATATTTAAACATTTGATGGCCAGCAAATTCTGCCCAGATGGAAAGCAAGGAAAGATCTGGATGCATACCCCCACCTATCTATAATTCTACAGTCTTAAATTACATATTTTTCAGGGAAACTTTCCAATAATGATTACTTATGTAAAGCATTCTCAGCCAGAAATCTTGCAAAGAGTTATCAGAATAAATATAGATATGTGGAGAATCACCGTGTTTGGTTTTATTTATTGTAATAGCTATGGTTAAAATGTAGATCAGACTGCTGTTTTGGATCACAGTCTTAGTTCCAAAAATTGCATCACCATAGGTGGATTATATCTGCATCTTTTCAAATAGATGGCAGGGTATATTTCTGTGCTGTTTTTCCCTAAAGAAAAATTGAAAGATAAGAGGCAGGAGTTTCAAGTAACATCGCAACATTTAGTTGTCAAACTATGAATGGAAATTGCCATCATAGGGACTGTGTGTTTACTCTCCTACTTCAAAAAATCTGTGTGAAAATGTAACCAAGAAGAAAGGATTTTTTTCTTTTTTAAAATCAAATAATATCTTAGTAGATGAGCAGTGATTCTACATAACTAAAACAAATATTAATTGAAAAGAACCCTAGAACACAGAGAGGAAGTGTGTTGCTGCTTGGTGAGCAGCACTCACTGGAGCAGTACTGCAGATGATGGACTCTCCAGCAATTCTTTTCTGGAATCAGTTCCACTGATCTGCAGCACTCCTCAGCCTTCTGTCTGGTATCTGAGCTGCCTTTCTGAAGTTGCATCTTCCCATCATTATTTGTTTTAAATTCAAAGTGCTGCTCTCCTGCAGTTTTATGATGAAAACATGGCAGCAGTAGGGAGATACTGTTTGTTTGTCCACCCTTTATTATAATATTTCAGCATCTGTCAGCAAGCTCCACTGCCTAGTTAGTCAAGAGAATCTCTTTTTTGAAACAAGCAGCTATGACCCTCATGACTGGACACATATCTGTAAAATCTGTAGCCAGAAAAGAACCAGTACTAGTAGAATTGTTAGAATTATTTAAATTTCATTTGACCAGTTAATGCTGCCATTCACCTTTCCTCAACCCCATGCATGACTTTGTTAGGTTGGCCAGTCCCACTGTAGACAGCTTTCAAATGTAATCTGGTGCAAGCCAGTTTGTCATGTACCAAATTCTGTGTGGGCTTGCCAGGCTGTTGGAGTGGCTCCCACCACTGCCATCCTGAAAAGGCATGGAAACGTGTGTCTGCACAAATGCAGGAGCCTGCATTCCCAGGGTTTAAATCAGTCTGTTCTCTGACATGGTGCTTATTGCAGAGAGTCTCAGTGCAAGCCAATAATCAGCCAAAATTAGAACCTGAGGATTCTCTGACTTGCAGGGGAGGAGTTGTGTCTAAATGTCTGTAGTTATACTGATGCATTTGTTCATACTTTGTCAGATTCAGAGATACATTTTGGACATATCATTCCTAGGTGGTTTTGTCAGAGCAATGAAAGATGAGCAATGGAATTTTCCTATCCATATGAATTTATCTGGTCTGGTTGCTCTTTTCATCCTATTTATTGCAGGAAATTTTACTAGTGTTTAGAATAGTGAAAATTTGAAGGAAACCTGCTCTTCTTCCAGAAGATGTGTAATAGTCAGGATGCACTTGTGAAACTTCTGTCTCCTAAATGTGACTCATTTCTGTCACCCAGAGGGTCTAACATGAGTTTTGAACAAATACGTCCACTTTAAAAGATCTTATTGCCAAGTCATTTTCCATAAAGGCAATGCTACTTTGTAAGGGTTAGGTTTCCCCTATTCTCCTTCCCAGTAAGGATCTTCTTTCCTGCATATCTGACCTCTCTGAGACAAGATTTCCTTGTGTCAGCATTTAATGCCATCTGAGCATTATCAGCCTCAGAATTTCATGCTGGTGGCTGTTGTCTGATGGTAATAGAATGGTCATTGCTCCAGAAGGTGCTGATCAGAAAGGATGAAAAACATGGGAAAGCCGTTCAGAGTGATGGGAACCAAACCCTCAGCAGAGCAGAGGCTTAAAGGCTGCACTGGGTTGGGAAAACCTTAAGTACCTGCTTCAGCTTTGGGATGTGTGGGGGAGCAGATTCATCTCCAGAAATCTGAAATAAGGAGGTTTAACCACAGAATTACTTTTTCCTTTTTATCTGCTCCAAGATTCAAGAAATTATGTGAAACTGTGGTACAGAAGGCTGTGTAAGAGTTGACTCCATTAGCTGTTTTCTTTCTTATGCTCAACTACTTACTGCTAAAATATTTTTTTTTACAAAAGTGAGCCTGTAAATTCCGGCTTAAGATAGTGCTATATGCTTTTGGCTGTCTTCAAGCTACCTCGACTGATCCCAAGTATTTGTTCTCATTTGCTACAGTGTGTTACAAACTCAGCCCTGGGATGGATTTCAGTGCATCAGTATCTGCAGATTTTTGCTGCCAGATGTGTTTCCTGTACCCCACTATACACTTATTGATATGTGGGACCATCAATCTGATGATGATCTGAATATTTCCAGAAGGTTTTACAGCATTTCTCCTTTCCAAGATGGTCTGTAGTTTAAGTCTGGCCCTCACAGGCATGGCAGAGGAGCTTGTGAGAACATTTTGGCTGAATTTCTGATGATGTTCATGAGGTAGAGGAGCAGCAGCTGCTGTACTAGTGACAGAAAGAGAGAAAGACTAATTCCAGGGCAAGGCAGCTTTCAAAGGCAAGTGAGCATCATGTGACTGAATGTGTATAATTTAAAAGAAAAAGAAAAAAGCTGGAACTTCAGCACAGCCTGTCTCTCCAGTATATGAGAAGTGAAGGAAATGAATACGGCCTTGAATACACTTTTTAATTTTTCAACACTGTATTTTGCCAACTTTAGTTCACTCTGTTGACTGTTCAGTCAGACCGTTTTTAAATTAAAAAGGAATACATGGTTGAATTATTTATTAAACAAAAGGTGCTTCCGTGCATGCAGACTACCTGGGTTTTGAATTTCTTTGCTGTTGGAATTTGAAGAAAGTGCATTGCTAATAAGTTAAGAGATAGAACACTATCCTTCCTCTAAAATAAGTCTCTCTGTCTCTGAGGCAGACAGTAAGATAACTTGTCTCTGTCCAGCCAGAGAAGAATGCCTGATCTTCATTCAAATTTCTAATTTTGAGCTTAGTGTGAAGTTGTTTCTCCAGCTTGCTGGGCTCCAAAGAGATAGAATTTGTGGTAGGGAAATGTGTTTGCAAATCAAGCCAGTCTGGATTATCTCCTAATTTTATGGGTGCTTCTGATGGGTTAAAATATGTTTTTACTGGTAGATTAACGTGGAGGAACTGTAAGTAGGCAGCTTGCAAAAACTTTGTACGTTGCTGCCATCAGCCTGTATGTCCTTGCAGGTAACCAGCTCACCTTGGGGTGATAAGAACCTTGTACAGTGACTTCCCTTTGCTCAGTCCCCCTTCCTGCCTCTGTGTTGGTGTTCCAGGTTGGTGCACAGCCAGTGTTTCTTTATTGTGGGCTCCGAATGCCTGATCCTTTCTTGTCCACTTCCCCAGGAGTAAACAATCACAAGCTTTTGGACTAGACTTTCTGAACTTCAAATTCCTTTGGCTGATGGCTGAAGGGAAAACATTCGGGTTGGGAAAGTAGGAAGGGTCTTCCATCAGTCGTGGAACTGTGGTGTCCATAGCTTGCTGAAAAATGAGAGGGCTGTTTTACCTGGTATTGAGAAAGGAATTAATGTGCTGAATCCGAGGAAACATCTGTCCAAGAGGTTGGTATTTCTCCTCACTGGTGTGGGACTTGATAACCACCTAGGATCCTAGTGAGATGCACTGCAAAAGGCTGGTCGTGGCCATGAAGAGGCTTTAGAGAAAGGTTGATGAGACCAGCCAGGGCTCTGATGAGCTCCCAGTGACCCCAGTGTGTGGGAGGGTGAGCCTGGAGCTTTTCTGGGGAAGGAAGGCAGTGAGCAGTAGCGAGTGGCTGGGCACACCCTGGCTTTGATAGCTACAGATGGAGACCTAAAAGATTGCAGGGCCACAGTCCAACACCAGCACATGTAAAATAAGGCTCAGGATTTAGATAACTCTGTTCCAGCATACTGACGTGCATGGCCGCAATCCAACTCCAACACATGCAAAATTAGTTTCAGGATCATTCCAGCATACTGAAGCCTATGCCTAAACCAGTTATTGCCACAAGCTCAGCTAAATCAGAGGACAGCATTCAAAATATTTTTTCTTTTTTTTTTTTTTTTTTGACTATAGTAGTTCAGATGAAAAAAAAAATTATATTTTCATAGTAGAAGAGGAAAACTGGGTTATTGATAGATCAGCTCCATAGGCAGCATTTCAGAATTTTTATAGCCCAAATGCAAAACCAGCACACCCACAAATATCATTTTATGGTATCCATGTACATTAAGGCTATTTTACAAAACATGGATATGAGTTGACCTAGTAATACATTTTGAGATACATTAGTATAAAAAAATTAATGAGTTCTTTCAGATAATATCATGTTCTCAGTATTCTCACAGTACACTGTTGAAACAATGAGGAAAAAACCTATACCAAAGAGTTAAAGGATCCCTTCTCAAGACTTAATGTAATGAATTTAATCAATATTTTTCCATTACAGCAAAACTCATGTAATTAACATATTTTATTTATAGAAAAAAGGGTGCTAGTAAAGTAGATTCAGCAGTTTAGGGTTGCTTGTAAGTATTTATTCAAATACAGCTTTTTTTTTTTTTTTTTTTTTTTTGTGAAATGGATAAAGAAGTTGGAAATTATCCTCAAGTGGCTTGTACCAGAGAAGTTAAACGGGAGAAAAATTATTTACAAAAGTATTTATATTAGCTCAAAGTGGTCATTTAGTTTGAAAGGAGCACTGGAAAGTTAAAAGTAAGAAAATAGAGATACTGGAAAAGCCTCTCATATCATAGTCCAAATGTTGTAACCCACACCGTGACATTATTCACTCTTTAGAGACTCTGTCAGCACCTCTCTAATCAGTAATCTGTAAATGGAATGAGAGCCTTTAATTCTTTCTCAATTTGTTGAGGGGGAAATTAGTAATTTAGCTACCTCTATAGTTCTTTTTACATGCCTGATTCTTTTGTTTTTTTGGTTTTTTTTTTTCTTGCCAGTGTCTACAGAAAAACATTCCTGCAACATTTTAAATAATTCATGCTTTTCTTTAGTAGATTGAATTTTTATAAAATCTGATGACCTGCTACTGGCACTTCTGTGCTGATTTTTCCACTCTGTGATAAGATAATAATAATGAAAAAAGGTTTTCTTAAACAATAGCATGCAAGAACTCACCCAGTGATACCTGATGCCCTGAGAGCTACTTATAAAGAAAGCAGGGGTGTGGTTCTCACTTGAAAAAAACAATTGTTTGATTTTTTGGATTTTTTTTTCCCAGAAACTTAGGGTGAAACTTGGCTAGTGTAATTAATAACTATTTCTATGCAAGTACTCAAAAGATTTTAAAAAGAACCAATGGATTTAGAAAACTACAAGGAGAGGGGTGTTAATTTGTACTTCCTGGAGTCTGAGAGAATGAATTTTGGGAACATGAGAAGAACTTAGAGAAAGGAGATTCAGCAGAGCTCTCTTCCACCCAGATTTGTCATTTTTCCTCTGGTTTACTGATGCCATCTTAGATTTCCTTTGTAGTGTAGCCTACACACTGTACCAAATGGTCCTGTTTGTCCCACAGGTGCTTTAGGAACAAGATAATGTGATGGTGATGTAGCCCTTACCCCTCTGGTTTGTAGGGTTGTAGAGCTCCCAACGTGGAAGAAACAGGGTAAGTATGGAAGCAAGGAGAAGGCAACATGTTCATTCACAGAAGTCCAGTTAATGGTTATTTTAGTTGATTAGCTAGCAACTTCATTTTCTCCCTCATGAAATTGCCTCCACAGATCCTTACTTCTGGAGCTTAATCAGCAGTAGGAATCCATCCCAGGAGTGGGAGATCAGGAGTACTTAATTAAAGAGGGACTGCAAGGCAACTCTCCCAAATTGGATATCTGATCTAGCCTTGGCATCAGGAGAGCAATGCTAGGTAAAAGTGTTTATCAAGCTCCATGTAGCCACTCTGCAAATCTCAGAGATGGGAATATGATGCAGACAGCTTGTAGAAGCTGCTATAACCTGAGTAGTATGGGTTTTAAGGCCATCTGGTACCTGAACACCTGCCTACAAATAACACCTACAAATCCAAAAGATGGTCCAGTTGGATAGCCTCTGTGCTTAGATTCCCCACTGGAATTCTGTCCAAAAGCAGTGTACAATCTGTACAAAGTTTGGAAAGACTTTGTTCTCCCTGGTCAGTAATCAAGTGCCCATATCAAATTTAGGTGACAGGATCAAAGCTAACCCAGGTGAGTCAAGGGTTCAGGTAAGAAAACTGCTGAAAATCACAGGCTACTGTTCACACTAACTTTTGGTAAAACTCCAGAAAATTCTAAGCTTGTTTTAAGAAAGGGAGGGGAAAACCATATGAAGTATGTCATATAAAAGTTTGGGATATAACTTTGCTATCAGAAGCATAATTGGACTCCAAAGTAAATTTTAAGGATAGATGGCAAAGACCATTGGCAAAAAACAGAGGAAAGAGCCATGAATATGTATTTAAGCCCAATTTTGCTGGCCCAAAAGGTCCAAAAGCTGCTTTGCTTGTGAAGACACACATTATGGACAGAGGAGTACAACAGGGTGTCCTGGCAGCTCAGGTGCTCTTCTGAAGAAAGCAAGAATTAGCACTAGCTAGATAAGTGACATTCTGATAAATGGCAAAGTACATTCACTTCTAAAGCCTCCTTTTTTCCTGTGGAAGGATTACACAAGTCTAGTGGAATTTCATGACAGACATCTGACAAACAAGGTGATTTGGCATGGGAAGGGCTTTCTTTCAGCCATACAGTCAGGTCAAGGAAATGGGATTTCAAGCTCATGATTTTCGAATGGCACATCTGAAAAACCAGAGAATGGGTTGGATGGTGGAAGAGTTTTGCATGTTAAGGGCTTTGGGAGGAAGTTTTTTTATTCTGCAATTTTGAAACAAACTGCCAAAAATGGTGTTGGGGCAATAATCTAGTGATCCATTGTCAAATGCCTCTAGCCAGCTCTCATTAGGTAGCTAGAGGTTCCAGGAGCTAGTAGTAACATCAAAAAAGTGAAGACTCTAACCAAAACCAAGCACTCCATGACTCTGCTCTGTGTATTTCTGATGTCCATTGAATTCATTGAAAGACTGTGCACAGGTCTGACTGAATAAATTGAAACTTTTAACTTAATTACACCATTTGTGTTTGTGTGTGTGGGCTTTAGAATGGCCTTAATTCAGGGGCACTGGAAGAGGGTGAGGAAGTTTGACATGCCTGAATGTGCATATATTAAAAAAAAAATAATCTTTAGCACTCTTTTAAGTTTTATTCCAATTCAGTTTTATCAAAACTAATATTGTAACAATATGGTGAAGTCCTGACTCAAATATAAGAGTTGAAGTTACCTTGAACTCAGTAGGGCTGGAGAGGTGTACAGTAGTGAGATTAAAATTTGAACCTTTCTTCTTCTCATTCTGAGATAAGAATATGTGTGATGGTTTGCAGGATAATGACAGTTAACTGTAATCTTCTTGAGGCATGAATGGCATTCCATTGATTTTATACAGCTGAACTTGGTATTGCTGATTAATAAAACAATAAATACAGAAAATGAACTATTTTGTGTTTTATTAACAATTTGCATTTCTTATAGTATTTCATTTTCAATAAGTATAAAATCATACCCTTGAATGGTAAGATGTAATTGCTGATCATGTATCTCTTTGTTCCAGACACTTTTATAAAAGTGTATGTATTATGTATGATGTGACCTTCAAATGCCATGAATGCTTTGTGCAATAAACTGTCAATATTTGTGGCTATAAGGTACTAGATGACTTTTACAATAATTGGAACAGCTTTATTAAAAGCTTGGATCACTCAGCTGGTTAAAGAGAAAGACACAGGCCAGCGTTCATCTGGGAGTTTCCTTCTGCCAACTGTTAAATGAAAGATATTGTAAGGTGCTTAAGATGTCTCCTTTCTTAAAATAAAACCCAAAACAAAACAGTTAAAGAGGTCTAACACAAAAAATATTCTCTCAAAAATATTTTTTCTTCACCATGCTCAATTTTTGGTCAAAACTGAGCTCTGTCAGCTAATGGCAGGTAAACAACCCTGTGTTTTAAGTGCTAAATCTGAGTTTCTATGTCTTTCGGTCACACGATTCTTCAAAGAAATGAAACAGCTAAAATGATGTACTCAGAAACTGTGTTTGATCTCTGATTATCTTAAAAGGTTTTAAAGTTTTAGAAAAAAATGAGAAAGTAAGACTGCTAAGAACTGCAGAAAAAACCCTCTGTAGGGAATTTGATTGGAATGAAAAGAAGAGGATAAGAAACATTTTGTGATTAACCAAGTCTTAATTTTGTTGAAGTGTTCCATCAATGTCTCTCTGTGCTGTATATACAGATTTTGTACTTCTCTCAGAGTACCCCAATGAAAAGCATTAAGCTACAACACCACTGCACACATGCAGTATTGCCATGGAAAGTGTTTTGAACCCATGGGGTGTGAAAACCACCAATCTTCAAGTGAGTGGTGTTCCAGGAGTGGGCTTAAGGTGTGTGTGCATCACCAGTTACTAAGAAATTGCTTGCCACATTTTGTCTCTCTTTCTGTTGAGCTTGAAATAGCACCCAGCTACTCCCCTGCAGGCCAAGGGGCTGGCTGTGGCTGCCATTTGCTCACTTCTACAAGCTGCAAGTCCTTCCTTGTACAAGTGCTTCTGGGCCTTTTACTTCAGTTTCATTTAGACTGTGTTTGAAGTTTAACTCTGCCAGTGACTAATTGTTAGCAGAGGCAGGGCAGTCTGTGCATGTTGTTTGTCTGTGTGGTTCAGAGGGCTAAGAGGGAATTCTCATGTCAGACATGGTATCTTTTTATTTACCAGTGGAACCTTTGTATAGTCTTTATTTCTAATAATACAAACAATGTGAATGCTGCTTTCTCACTAGTAGGCCTCCTTTCCAATTCTCTTCTAAAATAGCTCTGTGTTTAAACAAATTCTCTGCCAATCCATAGAAACAGTTTAAGATTCCCTTATATGGTGATTATAAAACCTAAATCCTTGATGAAACAATAGAGACAGCAAGTTGTTCCTGACCTAAGACATTAGCAACTCTTTCCGGAGGCCTAAAATATAACTGTAATATTTAGTAATATTAGAAACCTTCATTTTAAACCATGAACTTCACCAGCAAAAAAGTGTAGTGACGTCCACTAATAGGGTTCTAATTTCAAATTATGAGCACAGGGCCAGATTCTGTTCTCATTTACATGGGATGATACTAATTGAAGCTACTTCAGGTAGGTAGAAAAATATGATTAATTATATAGCCAATTATATTCCTATTTTCTACTATTTTCAGTATTATTAAGGCTTTCTCTTAGGAATAGGCAAGAAGTGTGAAGCATGTTTTCCCAGAACCTTGGCATATTCTATGTTGCTTCCCAGGGAATGAGGTGGTTGAGTTCAGGCATGCTTGCAAGGACCTGACAGCAGTGACAGGATTAACACACTAAATATCTTCTAACTCCTTTCTTGACATTGGATTTCCTGCCACAAGATGGGCTAATCTGGGTGGTTTATGGGTCATCAAATAATAGCTGTGGTCACTACCACTTCTCGTTGCAGCAAGTTTCACTAACAGGCAGATTTGAAGAACTACAAATATTCTGAATTTCAGAAATATATGAAAACCTGGGATTATGTGCAGTTTTAAAAGCTTCTGGCCACATTTTGAAAGGGTTCTTTAATAGTGTTGAAAATTGTGCAAGACCAAACACATACTTGTAAGACTGATTACCTATTTTGTGAGTTGATTACCTTTTCCATGTGATTGCCAGTTTTTGGCTAATTTGGCAAACCTTGTGTTGACAAATTCCAACTGACTTCACTGATGATTTAGCCTTCGTAAGGGCTTCAATTTAGCTTCTTTGAACATGAAAGCACCTCTTTGTGAATCCCTGCACCTTCACATACACACAGCAAAGAAGTACTCTGGTGGAATTTGTGGCACATATAAGTCGATGTTCCTTTCAGAATTTGATTGCTATCATGACTGAAGTCAGTGCTGCTGCCTAACCAAGTGAAAACAGATTTCTTTTTACAAAAGCAATCCACCCTTTTCTAATCATGTTTATGGGCTCATTCCAGACAGGTGGACCAGTCATACAGAATATATATGGAAATGTCAAAGAATTTGTTTCCTTTTGCTTTTTGTATGACTGCATAGATAGATTCTGCTTTGAGTACAGAGACTCACTGTCCATCTAAGTTTGTCTTCTCTTTTCTGGCAACATCCACTGAAGCTGGCATTTCTCCTCTGTGGCATCTGTATCTGTGTGCTGAGGGCACTGCTGGCTGTGGCCACAGCTCATTTCTGGCTGGATCATTTCTGATAACCAGCAGTAAGATATTGACTGTAAAAAAAGGATTCACTGGTGTCTTTCTCACTTTCTTTTAACCTTCTACTATAAAAGTGTGCTCCTGGCTCCA
This sequence comes from Haemorhous mexicanus, assembly GCF_027477595.1. Taxonomy (NCBI): domain Eukaryota; kingdom Metazoa; phylum Chordata; class Aves; order Passeriformes; family Fringillidae; genus Haemorhous; species Haemorhous mexicanus. The sequence goes on along the minus strand of NC_082352.1, from coordinate 8,046,467 downwards.
GAACTGTTTGTTGGGATTTTCTGTCTCTGTGGAAACTTTCTGCCTGTGGCAGTGGTGTGGAACCAGCCTGATCTCCCTGCTAGATGAGGAGTGGTGGCTTTTAGGCCCTTCTCTGTCTAAAGAAGGGCAATCCCTCAAATACTGATCTTATGGACTGGTTAATTTTTATGTCAGTCTGCATGCCAAATCAATTTGCTCACATTTTGGCCAAATTGTCTCTCTGGTGATGCAGTTAATCTCTACCTTCTGATACAGATGTTGAAGGGAACTTTCTTTCCTGGCATTTACCCCATGAGAACGTGGGCACAGTCACATTAAGTGCAGTTGAGGCATGGTGTGCAAGAGGAGTCCCTGCCATACCTCCCCAGAAGCTGCTTTGTGGCTGAATTCCTCTGTCCTGTGTCAGGGAGTGCTCTCTGCCTGCCCAGCAGGTACAGCACACGGAGCAGCTGGGGACTCTCAGCTGTTCCTTGCCCTTAGACTGGCACAAAAACCAGTTTCATATGTAGAACTGAATTTTGCTTTTCACATTTCTGTCCAGGACTTTTGCTGTGAACAGACACTTATAAAGTGAAAGGAAAGCTCAGTGGGAGTAAGTTCAGAGGCAAGGCTGGGAAGTCTCACATCTAGCATGTGCATCTTTATCATTCTTTAGTCTCTTATTTCCTGCACTTTAATCAGGAAAGGTTGGGATGGGCAGGAAGATATTCAGGATGCTGACCTGCCTATAATGGAAATGGATAGTAAAAAAAGCAGTGTAATCCCACGTGCATCAAGTGCACATCATATAGACCACATAAATCAGGGAACCACAATGGCTGTAAGATAAGTAACTGTTCTCTTTCCTTCCTGATCTTTTATCCTCAGAACCAAGAAGCCCCCCAAACCATAGCTAAAACCCTGAGTAAATCATAAATTAATTTGTGGAGGCCAATCCTAGTTCTGCAGATCTGTGAAACTACTTTTGCTATATTTCTGCACAATTTAACAGAGCTGAGACTTTCTGCTTGTGAAGGCGCTTTCAGTAACAGGAGAAGGGGGATATCAGAGTTGTAGAACACATGATTATTGGTGAAGCTGAGACTTTTTCATTCCCCACATATTCTGATGTTGGCGTAGTCTGTATTCTTCAATTTGCTTCTTAACTTTTTTTTCGTCAGTATCTTCTTTTTTCATCCTTAGCTTCCACAGATCCCTTCTGAGAGACTCAATATAGGAAAACCTCAGTAGCAGAGTCAGTGAGACTTAAACACATTTTAAAGTTAAGCACATTTTAAACTTAAGTGCTTTGACAAAGAGGTACAATGTGGCAAAATGGGGCCCTGGTAAGAAGCTGGGTTAGCATTTGATGGGGAGAGTCGGCAGCCTTGAACATATCTTTTCATTGTTGGAAATAAAAGAACTTGGATGTAAAGCTGCTCATTCAGGTAGCGATGGCCTCCAGCGCTTCGGTGGGCTTTGTAGGCAGAGGAATTCAAAAGAAAACCCCTCAGCCCAGCTTTAAAGTCTTAGGAATGCTTTCACTGTGGGAAGAAAAATTCTTCAAGGTAAGGCCCCTGTTGGAGTAAAGCCTTTGGAGCTATCTACTGTATGTCTACTTAAATCTAAAAGAGAACTCTTCAGACCACCCACATCTTTCTTTGCTTCATTGTTGTTTTCAGTTTGCTTTTTCAGAGGGATTAGTGCTAGAGTAAACTCCATCGTCTTGCTCCCTTGAAAAAATTCAATTTTGTGCAAAGTGAAAATTAGACTCTTAAATCTGCAAAGAGAGCTGTTCATCTTACAAATTTATTCTTTTTTATTGGGCCACACATATTCTAGATAGAAAGATAAAAGGCAAATGGATAACAGGCCATCATTTAGAGTGACACGTAGCAAAACATAGCTAGTAGACTTATTCTGTAAATTCCTCCTGAGTGGCTTGTTAACTTTATCTATATATTTATCTATAATGCTCATATAGTATTTATTGAAAATCAAAATAAAATCCTGCAGTTTATCATCATGCATTCTGTGTTTTGCACTTCAGAAAAATCTTTTTTGCACTCAGGAATTTTTTTTTTCCCAAAGAAGCTTAAGCCATAATTATATACAACTTTTGAGGAGTAAAACCAGAGAAAATCTAAACTCTTTAGAGATATTGGAATTATAGGCTAGCACCTATGTATGTTTTCCTAGACTCACAAAGACAAAATAGACTCCTATAGCATGCAACTTTATGTACTTGAAGATAATTCAAAATGACATTTACTGGCTTTCTAACTTAAATATTATGCTTTAACTCTGCAGTCTAAGAACAGTCAGAAACTGTTAAACAAGAATGGGATGTGAAAACTATCAGATTTACATTTTGAAAAGTAGTAATAGCTTGATTACATACATGACTGAGATAAGCATATATATATATATATATATATATATATATATATATATATATATGTTTGTATTTAATAGCTCTATCTCCTTTCAGCTTTAAGCAAAATAGTTCAGAGGAACCATTTGATAATACATACTGAAATGCCTGTTAGTGTTACCTTTTCCAGAAACGTGGTATTTGGATTTCTGCTACTGTGAGAATAAATTTTATTAGAGCCAAATATTTAAGTCTTTCTTATGTCCCATTACTTCCTTTTAAAAGGCAATGCTGTGTAAACTGCACTATGTTTCCTGACAGCTTTAGTTACATATAAAATAGGTAAAGACAGAACATTTTTAGTCAGTAGTTTATGGTTGAAATAATCAAGACTGCATGCAGGTTTTAACTCTGTGCTCCCCACCTGGATCTAACCCAGATAGCTCAGTTCTGCACAGGGTGTGATGCTGTGTCCATGTGTCCTGCTCCTGACGTGCCAGGAGTGTCAATCTGGGTCACAGCCTCAACATTTGCCATGGTTTTTGGTGACATCATGCATTGCTGCTCATAGTGATACTGAATTGATGCTTATAGTGATATTACCTGACCCTCTATGTACAAAATGATGGATGAGCCTTGTGTGGTTTGAATAATGACTTTTTTTTTTAATACTCTACCTTTTTTTTTTTTTTTTTTGCAATTTTTATGTCAGCCTTTTGTAAGTTATTTTATTCCTTGCCTGCTTGGATAAAAGCAGTTCATTCAAGATGGCTGAAATGCCTGTTTCTTTATATCAGGAGAGAGAAAAGGTGGCCTGGAGTCTCACCCATTGTGTTATGATGCAAAGAATAAGTGTGGCTGTGAACTCTGAAGGAGAAAACGCAGGAGCTGCGGCTGAGAGGGAGATGGAATTCCCCCTCATCTGAACAGTTTTGTCATTGTTTTTCACATGATATTAGGCCACTCTCTGGGTTGCCTGTTGTAATTCCACTGCTGAGATGTTGCAGAGGAAGTTGGTTAGGTTTGCATGTAGACATTGTCAGTGCTTTTGGAACCCCCCATCACTGCAATTCTCTTGTTTTAAGAGGTTTTATTATACTGGTGCCAACTTTTTCCCTCTAAAAGCCTACAGGTTTTCACAGTACTTATAAATTCAATAGATTCAACAAAACAACAATCTCAAACTTTTGGAGAAAAAATTAATAGGAACTAAGCAAAAGAAGAAATCAAACCAGCTGCTGACACAGCTGTTTCTTTTCTTGTATAATTCAGAATATAAAGGTACCATATGCTGCTTAAAACCATGATGGGAAAGATGAAATAATTTAAGACAATAACAAGAAAATACATGAATTGTCAGCGTTCTGTCAGATTTAAAGAATGAAATAGACAGGTGTAGTATTGACATGTTTAACTTTGTGTTGTGTTAGCAGTTTTAGCGAGAACAACTTCTGACATGTGCTGAAGTGATGTGAGAACATTTCTGTGTTGCAGACATTGGAGAAGAAGCTGGGAGATCTGTAGGAGTCCAGCAGCCAGCTTTACTGAGAGACAGGAGCCTTGGTTCTGCCATGAAAGACTGCCCATATTGTGGAAAAACTTTCAGAACATCCCACCACTTAAAGGTCCACTTGAGAATACACACAGGTGAGAGGAACAAGGGAGCGCCGTCGGCACGAGCCTCGTGTGTGTGGGGGTTAACACAAATTGTGCCTAGGAGCCTCAATTCCCACTGTAGATTTGGACTTATTAGTTGGAGAAAGTCTTTTGAGAAAGATGTATGACAGTCTTAAATAAAAGCACAAGGAATGTGTTGTTGGATAAAGACCACTTTAATAGAATCATCTTTTCCCAGTTGAGGTTATTTCTGTCTCCTTGCCTGCTTCATCACTGTTTCCTTCAATTACCCTTGTCCTTCAATAGGCATAAGCCTATTGGTTTCAGACTTAGTTATACTAACTGCTTCAAAGGCCTTCCTTAGCATCTGCTTAGGGATTCTGTATGTTTTCCTCAGTTACTATTTTTGTTCCATTTAGCATGCTCATTTTTAACCTCTCACTGTTCATATGAATGCATCAGCTTCATGGATCTGCTATTTTTTTTCTCCCCACTAGAACTCACATGAAGTAGTACTTGTAAGTGATAAAACTTATCATGCTTTGCACCATGGTAAAATTTCCCATCTTTTATTTCACTAACAATCCCAGCATTTTACCCTACAGAGATTTTCTGCTGGGCTGGATACTCACTTTGTTTTGGTATTTCTCCCACTTGAGAGGACTGTTCTCAAAACTAGTTATTTCTAGTCACTCCATTCAAATTTTAATATTTCATTTACTTGAAAGTACATATGTGCATGGCAAGGTCCATGTAGAGACGCAGTATGTGTTTAAGAAGACTTTATCCATAATTAAATTCTGACATAAAATGTTGTAATCCTCAGGTCCTGTTGACATCATTTGAAATTCTGTATGTGGTCAATAGGATCCTGTTTTCTTCCCAGTGTTAATTGTCATGGTAGGCTGTAGGAGAGTATTTAAAACTTGAGATGTGGGATACTTCTTTTTGGAAACAGACATAAAAGGCCCCATAATTTTAATATTCTTTTTAAACTATTTTAATTGAATTTCAGAATTTTACTGCTACTTTCCTAATAGGAGGGTAAAATAATTGCATGAAGAAATACATTCCAGTTATACCTCCTGCTTAAAAATCTTCACTTTTAATTTTTATTTTACTGCAGTACCAGATAAGCAATGTTTCCCTTCCTTCCCAAAATCAGCAGTGATGTTTCTCCTATGTGGATGCATAATGCTTAATGTTGGGTTTGGGAATGTGAGGCCTGATTTTGAAAAATAGAAAATTATTTAAAGGAAAAAATATCATTTTTGAAAGGGGAAAATTTGTTCGCTGTATTTCTGTTCTTTCTTTTTTGCATTGCGAAGTAGGTGTGTACCACACTGAAATTTAAAATTTGGCACTCTAATGTAGTTTTGCCTGATTGGATTGCAAACTATTTAGGGCAGGAATATTGTTCTCTGTGTATTGAGCTTTGAGTAGGGGGGGAGAAGAAACCCGTTTTGTGAGACCAGTGTAGTAAAAGTAACGAAATTGTAGTTATTGGAAAATAATCTTATAACTCTGGAGGTTAAAGAGTTGGACATTTTTAGTATTTGAGAGGCAAAAGATATTCTTCAAAGTAATATGAGGTTACCCATCTCTTAATTTTGTTCTATTATATAGCAAGCACTTTGTTCTTATGTTAAACATGGCAGTGATTATACACTTGGTATTTTTGCCTTAGAACTAATGGAAAATAAATTAATTACAATGGAAATATTCCATAAAAATTGCATATTAATACTGACTAAAGAAAATTAAAACACTAAAAAAAATAAACTGTATAATATAAAAAAAATTTTAAAGAAACTAAGGAAACAACATTTACAATGCATTTAAAAATCATTATAATTTTAAAATAGGTAAAGATCAATTTCCATTAGGTTAAGAACAAAGTATTTGTAAATAATGACAAGAGTATGTTTAAGTGAAGCAATGTTTTACATATTGGAAATAATCCTAATAAATAATATAAAAATGTAAATTGGCAAATTACTAGAGTTATTTAATAAAAATTAAGTTGTTGTGCAGTAAGTGGAAATGATGCAATAGATACCAGTTATTAAACAAATATTGGTTAGCTCATACTTCTCAGGGACAGTTTCCTGCCTTTTATGTCACACTCTGTCTTTATTATATGCCTGGATCATATAACTGACTGATAAAAAACACTTTACTGTATTTCTCCACTACATTAACTCAATTACTGTTCTTGTTCTCACAGCACCTGTTTGTTAGAGATGAGCTCAAGCAGTTCAGCAGAAGTCGGGTTCCTTCGAACATCTGTGTGTTTGGAGGCACACGACTGGCTTGGTTTGGTGCTCATGCCAAGAGCAGACCCAAAGTCTGATCCAGCCAGGAGGTGCTTCTGTGGCAATTGGCCCAAAAAAGCTGCAGAAGCAGCTTAATCTTGCACAAGAGGAGGAAGCTGTGCTCTGTTTTTGAAGAATCAGCCAGTGGCTTGGGTTGCTTCTTTTTTTCTGTTGGATATTTCGTAGCTGCAACCTACTCCACACTGAGCCCTGGTTTCTGTGTATTTTGCTATCACATAATAAACCTGTGAAGGGGAAAAAAAAAACAAATCTAAGTTTTATTTAGCACACTTAGTTTTGTCCCAACACAACTGTAGAGGATTTTTCTTGTCTAGCTCAGTGATATTCAGGCAGGAAGAGCTTTCAGGGGAAGATAGTAAGATATGATTTCTGATTGTTCCCATGGGGCAAGAGGAAAAAGGCATAATTATGTGAAATTAGTTTCTCCTCTTTCTTGCTCTAAAAACAATTGATGGGTGAGACAATTCCCTGGGAGAGCCCTGAATGGAGAGAGGAAAGATTTTCAGGCCAAAATACTTGGAAGCCTTGGGTCTTAGAGAGTATAGACAGAGCTCTTTATACCCTCTTAGATGAGTTCTTGATGCTGAGCAGTGGCCAGAGATGGGCTGTGCTGCCCTCCCAGCTCACACAAACTCTCTGGGAGGAGAGGCAGGGACAGGGGCAGAGTGTGGCAGTGCACAGCAGTGCCTGGCAGGCAGATGGGGGGGGTCTACCCACTTTGGGAGGCAGCCTCCTTGCCATAAAATACATAACAGCTTCTCATACAGCTGAGAAGGCTGTGCACAAAGAGATTGGAGATGCTCAGTTTTTGTGAAAAAGAAAACTGAGTATCTCAGGCCTATCATATGCCATATGCAAGTGCTTCTAGAGTTGTCATTTTGCCCACTGGAGGCAGCTCCCTTCATTCAAGGAGGTGAACATCTTTATGTTCCTGAGCACTTCCAACCCCTCTGAAACACAGTAAGTGGCGTGGGGTTTACATTGCCTGCCTTGACCTCTGGACTGTACAGGGACAGTTAAGTGCAGGACGTTAAAATGTCTTATATCCTGCCTTTGACACATTAAGTAGGAGCTGGTTTCAGCTCCTCTTTGCACCTTGCATTAGCCCTCAGAAGCTACTGCAGGCATAGACTAGTTTGGGTTTGTGCTGTCATTAGATGCACAGGTATATTCCCAGTATGACAGACAAAATTGAATCCCCTGAGTAAAGAAAAAAAGATAATGTGAGTGAGCAAAGCAAAGATGGTTTGGATTGTGCTAAACAGAAGGAACCTAAGAAAGAGATGAATAGGAAGAAAAAACTTGGCAGGGCTGCATCCATTGACTGAGAGTCTGTTAGGATACGTGTGACACACATCTAGCATATATTAGATGTATTATATGCATTTACAGTGTTACTGCATTTTCCCTTGGAAATGTGACTAGCCAATTTTAAACCATGCTTAGATGAACTGATGAAATACAGTAAAAATGGTGCTGTTTTAAATGAATTCAATTCACATTTCCTTCCTAAAAAAAGACTGCCTGTTGCCATTCTCTGAAGGCGCTTGTAGTGGGATGAGCAATATGAATAATTAAGGAAAATGGGTATGTGTGCTCCAAGAGGAGACAATTTTGGTATTGAACATCCTTTATTCTTACATTTCTAAGATGAACTAAAAGGACTTTTCATTTCTCTAGATTCCTCCAGATTTCCCATCCTTAACATTGTACAGCATGCCTTTTCTCCTGTCTTAATGACATCCCAAACTTTTGTTGAAAATAATTGATTGAATTTAAATTTCCTTAAAAGTTTAAGAGGTAATGTTACAGTATAAATTTCCTACCAAACACTAAGTAGGGAAATATCCATTAGTGAAATTAACTACAGTTTCTAGGTAGCTAACAATGTGCAGTATACAGTAGGGCATGGCTAATGAACACTGCAGTGGGTGATATTTCATTATACAAATTAATGCTCACATTTTAATGGGAAAGTCACATAATGAATCTCAGCTTCAGTGACAGCAATTAGAGACACAGATTGTCCCCTTCTGGACAAGGCACTGTTTAGCAATAAGCAGCTGTGTAAAAAGTCTTCAGGTTTACAACGTATATATATGCTTTGGGGGAATTGTGTACAGTTTATATTAATGTACTGAATCTTCCCTGCAAAGTAACAGTCATATTTATCTCTCTGCATTTTAACTAAGTAAAGACATGTAAAAAGACTAAATAAATATTGCACATGAGATATAAATAAAGGAAAATATTCAATTATAAAAGTTTATAAAAATTAAAATATTTTGTGGTGATGGTGAGTGCACAAATGAAAAATGTTTAATAAAATGAGTAAAACCGTCAAAATTCTGTCTTTTTACAGGTAGTTTCATCTTATATAATAGAGAAAAATGACTAGTAAAGGAAAGTAGTAAAGAGAAGAAGTTAACTAGTATTTCTGACAAACAGATTAATTGTGTGGTGAAACATGTGCAGGATCCAAAAATAATCCTACAGAACCTTTGATATTCCATTTGGTTTAAAAAGTGTGAAGTGAATGATTAGAATGATAAAAGAAATTACTGTGTAAGAATAGGCATAATAATGAACTAATTAAACCATACAGCAATTCATTTCTAAAATATCTACTGCACAATGGATAAAATAGGTTATCAATAACTGTTTCAATGGTAAAATAAAAAATGCTGGAAAATGTTTTCAATATTTTCATTAAGCAGTATTCTTTGGAATTATAAGATGTTTGATTTCATTTGCTTTGCATGAAAGCAAACTGTAGCCTGTCAAGAAATGTGTGGGGTCGAATTGCAACTCCCATTGTCCCCAAGTGACTGTCCCAGCCCCACTGCAGATGGGGCTCCAAGTGTTTGGGGTTGGGGCTCTTGCCCTGGTGCAAAGCTGTCACTGTACTGAGCAGCAGCACCACGAGGAGCAGAAGGGCACAATCCACAGACAAATCATAAAATCTTATTTAAAAGAGAGAAGGGAAAGGGAGTGTGGGGTGCAGGACAGATTGTTAAGAAGCTGTATGTTAAAGATGAAAAATGAATAAAGAAGCTCACAGCACTAAGCTTAAACAAATAGAAGTAAAGAAATTTGATAAGGGAAACTAAAAGCAATAGTAAAAACATGTATGTGTCTATGGGGGTTATGGAAAATGGAGTAAAAATCGGTGGATCTGGCCAAACCATTGCTGTCTTGCTAATACTGGACAAGAATGATAAGAAATTATCAACCATGGTATACAAGACTAAATACTCTTCTGCTCTGTTTTCAGAAAGAAGCATGATGGTTTTCATGAGCATTTTCCAACAACACAGTTATGCTCCCATTAAGGAATAAGGCTGTTATGCTGTAGCCCACTGCATTTTAATATTTTTTAGAATGAATTAGACTGGATAACTTCAGATAAAATCTTTAAAACCCCAACTGAAGAGCTCCCTAGATTATTTAAGTTCATTTAAAAAAATGCCCAAAAACTGCCTTGGAACACAGAGCAAGATCCAGAGCACTTGTAGTGGTAAAACAGCTCTGGCTATTCTTGTATTTCCCAAAAGAAAGAATATTAAGACCTTGAAATTAGGACTACCATGACAAAAGTTTGGAGTAAAATTACAGAATGAACTGATTAACTAATTGAAAATTGGTAGCATGTTTATTTCAATTTTATTTTATGAAAGAAAGTTTTATCAAGTTTCTTCTCATAAAAGTAGCCTGTTCTATGTGAAAATCCCCCCAGCAGAAACCCAAACCCAACAACAAAACAACCACAAAAAGAAAATCCCCCCAAAATCAGTATTCTGAGATGAAATGGCACATAAACTCTCAGTTCCACAGCAGCAGTTTCAGCTCCATCTATTTGGTATTTCATCATTATTTGGAAGACTATATAAAAATCACTGTTGATAAAATTTACCAATGGCACAAAAATGGTAAGATGCTAAAAATCATGGGGAGGCACTGATTAGTCACTTAGTCAAGTGGGCTCTTTTCAACAATATGAATTTTAAATCAGCAACATGTAAAGGAAAAAATACTAGAGGCAGTGATGAACTGGGCCTGGGACTGTGGTAGAGAAGCAACAGAATATGAGCTGTTAGTTGATTGCTAAATCTATGGATGTAAACACAGTCTTGGACTGTATAAAATTGCTATCAAGTTGAAATTTCATCAAAGCTTTAGTGGGTACCCATAATTTAAAAGGACACTGAAAAATTGGGAAGGATGTTCCACTCAAGGATGAGAGAAGGTGAAGAAGTGATTGTTTTGCTGTCTGCAAATACCTTCCTCAGGAAATAGACTTTTTAATTTTAAAAGATCTGTTCAATCTAACAGGGGAAAATGTAGCAATGTTCAGTAGTAGGAAGCAAACACTGGACAAATTCAAGCTAGAAATAAGGCACACATTTTGAGCAGTAAAAATACTTAATCAGTCAAACAGTTTACCTAGGGACATGCTGGAGTCTTATTCACTGCCATTGTCGAAACATAATTTGTTTAAACTAAAGCAAGTTAGTTTTGTTTCAAAATGTATTTGCACTCTGATGCTGAAACTGCCGTGTGAGGATCTTTGGCTTGTGTTGTAGAACAGATAAGACTAGATGATCATAATTGTCCCTTCTGGCTTTAAAATCTGTAAATCTAGTTACAATCTGGCTGTGGTCTCCTTGCACAGCCCATGGCAGATGGCTCCCCTGACCAGTAGGGTCAGATTGGGCTCTAAGCAGGACTGGGGATCTCCTGCATAGGTCATACAGCTGGGTGGTTTGTAAACCACAAATACAAATAGACCTGCTTCTACTGGGCAATATGTCTGTTTCCACTTATCTACCAAGATTTTGTGCAGATTTTACAAGCAGCATTGAATTTTTATTGTTTTACTTTATCCTGATATAAAATAGTTCCTCTGAGATATCTTGTGTCTTGTAAACCAGAACAGTAGGTAGATCAGAGCTGCAATTATGCTGCCCAGATAAGGTACTCCCTATAAGGTTTTTTTTTGGTTTTGTTAGTTGGACATGCTGGAATATTCTCTCACCCTCCTCCATTGTGAAAAAATTTGCAGACATGCAAACAGGGCCAGAGAATTAGCAAATTCAGGGTGGCCATTGCCTTTGTGAACAATGAAAAACGACTCCTGGATATGAAATGCAGAAGATTATTTTGAAAAAGTCATGTTCCCTCACTCCTACATGGCAACATTAATTTATGTGAACTGATATTAAGTGTTAAATAACTCATCCAGACACTGCTCTTGGCAATAATACCAGGGTAGTCATTACACTAGGATGAATTCTCTGAAACCTTTCCTCAAAGTATAAGACACAAACAGGTTGTCTTCTAAAAAGAATCATGGCATACCTCCCTTGTCCCCTGCAGTGCTCTTTGGACATGTACTACTGCATTTGCTGATAGAATCCTGAAAATTAGTGATCCTTTGGGTTTTCCATTGGAACTGGCTTGGTTTGAGTTAGACTGGGATTTTTCCCACAGCAGCTTATAACTCTGTTTTGTCATTTGTACAGGGTCTTACACAGGGTGTAGCTGGTTATTAATTTGAATGGATGAAGTAGCATCTAAATAACTGCACAATTACTGAATTTAGGAAATACTGACAGACTAAATTAAAAAGATTCAAAGATGATTGACTCCATCCTACTCCCTTCTCCCAATGCCTGCCCTTGAAATAGCAGCATTTAAGACTGCTTTGAAATAAACTAACCAGTGCCAGTGCTTGGATCTGGCAGAGAACAGCGAGGTTTTGAATAGCTCCCTTTGAACAATGCTGTTTGGCCAGTCCTGGATTGCAAAGGTGGCACAGTGTGTTGCTACATGTTGAGTTCAATTTCAGACCTTCAGCTTTAGATCTCCTTTCTAGCCGTGTGAGGGGTGGGAGCACCACAGAGGCAGCACACCAAGGCTGGGAGAGATTTGAACTTTTTATCACACTGTCTCAGTCAGTGTCTTCCTTCAGTCCAATGCTCATGGCACTGGTGGTGAGCTGTGTGCAGATCTCCTCTGCTGAAAGGAAGCTTGCTCTGTGGAGAGGCCTTAGAGCAGAAAATGGAATGACTTCAAGGCTTAGCAATTCAGAATAAGAGTATGTTGTGCCCAGGGCTTTAGACTGAAGGTACTTTTAGAAGTACAAAACAGAACTAGCATTTTCCCCTGTTAACATTTTTTAACTTGTACCCATTCTTACATATGCACAGTGCTTTAAGCAGTTTCTGCATGTTTTCAGCAACATCAGTACAGACTAAATTCCAAATTTCTCCTTCTCCCTGCAATAGTTCTCCAGCAGCTGATGTAGTGCCTGCAACGCTGGGACACACTTTCTGATGGTGCCACTTGATGTGCAATGCAAACACACTGAACTATCATTGGAATAAAAGGAAGTGCTCAATATAATTGTGTTAAAGATTTCAGTAAAGGCATAGGGGATGCTGAGGAAGAGCTTTTCAATTAAGAGGAGTGAAACTTCAAAAGTGAGAACATTTAACCCTGTAGAGTCTGGCACTTGTTTTTCACCAGTCTCATTATATATTAGGCAACACGTGAAGTACTGAAGTTGTATCAGAAGTCACTAGTGACTGCTGACAGTAACTGGTGGGACAAACATCAGAACTGAAAGCAGCTCCAAAAATACTACAGTGATGCTGTAAACCCAGCATCACTGTCTGGCCCTGTTCTGACTGGCAGCACAGCTGTCAGGGTTTGCACACTCCCAAACAGCCCTGCAGAACTGCAAACAAATAGACAGCCAGTGTCCTGTGTCCTCTTGTCCCTCTCTCAAAGGCCTGTGATGGGTGTGTACATGCTCAGGTGCCCACCTGGCACCAGGGAGGCCCAGACAGGCATGTTCTGTCTCAGGCTTGTGGCTCAGTAGGAACTGTTTGTGTCTACACAACTCCCACTAAACACAGCCCCTGCTCCTCATCAGTAAAGCAGCAGAGCTTAATTAGGTGACTGGGAAGGACTCAGAAATTCCATCGAAATGTTTAATTCTGATTTCTCCTGTTAAACTGTGTGGACTAAGGCCTAAAGTATGAACCATGCTAATTAATTACTACCTCTCCCTCTGCTGAGCACCTCCTGTTTGAGGTTCTGTGCTTTTCTCCTCTAAAAGGGTCGATTGATGTGCTTTGATATCAAGCTCTCATGTCTCACCATTTAGCTTTAGGATTACATGATGTGTTTAGAATTTCCACTGCTGGTGAGGTGCTTCAGCCCTGGCTGGAGTGCAGCAGGGATCCTGCCCCTGTTCATGTCAGGAGCTCTCGTGCAGCCCTCCGTGGCCATGGGAGTGTTCTGGGCTCACCTCTCGTCAGTAAATTCCTGCCATCACTGAGAGCTTCCCAAGTATTTACCAGCCCTTCACTTGAGCCTCTCGCTTAAATAACAGAAGTTTGAAAGCTTTTCAATTTTGTTTTTAGCAGATTTTGAGGTTATTTGAAAGCGGATAACTTTCCAGCTGGTTTGGTGAACTACATATTATACAGCATTTTTACTGTGGAGGAAGTTTTCAAAACAAATGTTTCCATTATACCATTGGGAGAGGCTTGTCTTTGTCTTTTGTATCACTTATGAAAAAAAAGCTACCTAGAAAAAGCAGTTTTTTCTTCTTGCAGAGCTCCCTCATAGAAACAATTGCCAGTATTGACAGCTTGCAGGTCTTTCAGATTTCTGTCACTTTTAGAGAGGATTTCCATACTTTGTCTTTTAAAAGAATTCTGCATTGCTAACAATGCTCTGCAAAAATTTAGAGACACCTTTGCTTAAATGTACATTCTTTTCAGATATGTCTTTATGACTATATGTGAATATTTATTATATGTGTAAAATCTTTTGCCTCTTTGAAAGTATAGGAAGAACAATAAAAGTTTAGTGTGGGCTTCAAATATTTACTTAATTCATGGAAATCATCTTATATGCTTTAAAACTCTATTCAAGCCAAACCAAGAAAAGTGCTTATGGTAGGTAAATTATGCATTTTACTACTTGAGCCTTAGAAATGTCATTAGTACAAAATTAAAGGACTGCAAAAATCAGTAGATAATACTAATTTCAAATACAGAAACTAAATATACTTTGTACTTTTTATTACTCAATTTCTTTTTACAGACTACTTTTTATTTTAACTATATGTTCTTATATGCTGCAATCATTATGTAGTGTAATGATATTAATATTTTATAGAATCTGTATTTATAGTTCTTTATTTAGAAACAATGCAGTAGGTCTGCAGATCTTTGAATCCTTCTGGAATGGTGCCCTCCAAATAATGATAAATTACTTGTGCAGTATGCCATTTGCTAATTATATCCATGATTTACTGCAGAGCAAGACTTAAATCATTCATTTCAGTCTTGCGTAACAGTGCCATAAAATTTTTAGGTTTAAAAATGGTTTCCATGTGTATAATTTAAACAAATTTTAGAGCAATTGTATACACAAAATATTGCAACCATCCATTTGTTACATTCTTTGTCTCCTTTTTTTTTAAACTTGTACTTTTAATGATTACTGTGGTTGAAATTGTTATGCTTCATTTTCATAATCATAGCTTTTAATTCTACAACAGTTTTCTACATGTTAGATTAAGAAAAGGATGGCTAATTGTGTGTAGATACCATGTCATTCCTGAATAGCCCCACATTCTAGAAACCCATTTTAGAAATACTCAGTTTAAGAATTAGTCTTCGATTAAAGGTGTTTCCTTTTAAGAAATGAATTATTAGTACCAAGATCTTTTTGTTTGCAAGCAGCTAATGCTGATTTTTAAATTTCTCCACTCATCCGTAGCCCAAAGTACAGTTAACTTTCTTTATATTTTCCTCTTTGTCCACACCTATAGGTGAGAAGCCCTACAAGTGTCCACATTGTGACTATGCTGGCACTCAGTCTGCATCCCTCAAATACCACCTGGAGCGGCACCATCGGGAGCGACAGAACGGAGCAGGACCCCTCTCTGGGCAGAGTGCGAGTCAGGAGCACAAGGATGAGACACCCAGTAAAAGCTCTGTGTTTATCAGGCCAGACATACTGAGAGGAGCCTTCAAGGGACTTCCTGGTATCGACTTCCGAAGCGGCATGGTCTCGCAGCAGTGGACGTCAGGAATGCTGTCTTCTGGAGATCAGCAAGGACAAGCAGTTGGCATGTCATCTGAAGGATCTTCAGAAAATATGAAGGGTTCAGACATATCTTCCAAAGGAACACACTTCTCTGAACTTGGCCGTGCTTACCAGAACATGGTCGGGAACGGTGTGAACTTTCAAGGGTCTTTGCAAGCTTTCATGGACAGCTTTGTCCTAAGTTCTTTGAAGAAAGAAAAAGAAATGAAGGATAAAGCTCTCTCAGATCCACTTTCAGCAAAAGCTCTGGGCTCAGACGGTGGTGAGGAGAAGATAAATAGCAAGTCCTCCCAGCGGAAAACAGAAAAGTCGCAATACGAACCTCTGGACTTGTCGGTAAGGCCCGATGCAGCCTCCCTGCCAGGTTCCTCTGTCACTGTACAGGACAACATTGCCTGGCACGGCTGCTTATTTTGTTCCTTTACAACTTCATCCATGGAGCTAATGGCTCTGCACCTCCAAGCCAATCACTTGGGCAAGGCTAAACGTAAAGACAACATCATAAGCAACAGCAAGGAGCAGTCTAGAGAGGTTTCAGCCTCGGTGAACAAAGTGAGCTTGCTCCCCTCCTCTGTGCAGTCCAGCAAGGAGGCAGGAGTTTCAAACATGCTGAGCCAGCTGGACACAGCTTCTGAGAAAATGACCCAAGGACAAAATAAAGAGACCCTGGGAGAGCAAAAGAGCGCTGCCTGGCCCAGCCACATGGAATCCACTTTTTGTAATTTTACAACAGACTTCTATAAGCAGTTCGGTGTTTATCCTGGTGTTATTGGCACGGGAACACAAAATTCTTGCACCAGTAATGAATCCGAAATAAAAACACAATCCGAAGATGACCCAAATATTCTGCTCTCTGACTCTGTAAATAAAAGTGCTATTGATGACCTTTCTGACATAGCTTCATCTGAGGATATGGAATCTTCCAAGGAGGAAAACATTGAAGATGAGGACATTGACACAGAACCAGATATTATGAATAAGCAGTTGTCTGCCCTAAATAAAGAAAGCAGTGAAGGAGGCGACAATATACAAAGTGCAGTCACCTCACCACCCACACAAGGGCTCGTATCACCACTGCCACAAGCTTCAGAAAAGCAGTGGCACAGTCAGAATCTTCTCTCCTCACACGAAACTGCACAAGAAGTGATGAAACCCGAACAAGTTCAGGGTCCGCAGGTCCTGGAGAAGCAGATGAAGATGTTGTCAGTCCTAAGAGCTTACAGCTCTGATGGCTTAGCAGCCTTTAATGGACTTGCAAGTAGCACAGCAACTAGTGGATGTATCAAGAGACCTGACTTGTGTGGTAAGTTTTAGACCTTCTTTTAGACCATTTCAGAAAACACTTGTGCAGAATCATGAAGCTGCTCTTTAAATATACTTAGTCATGTTTGTTAGTAATACATTTTTTTAAATGTTAAACCCTGTGGGCCAAATTCTTGTCCTATATGTGGTCTACTCCATTGAAATCAGCAGTGCTGCATGCATAATTAAACAGGATTTTAGAAAGAACCTGCTTTTTAAACTAGAGTAGCAGCAATATAGACTATCTGTGCTAGTGGCATCGGAAGGGGATACTTACTGCTTTAGCATACTCAAAGGAGGAAAAAGTTTTAAAAAATATACAAAATATACATGGTAACTTGCAAACGTTTCAGTATTTTGACATATGAACCCATGAAAAACACTGGATGCTTTGCCAAGCAAACCTTGCTTTCTCTCTTTTATTTTCCCCCCTTTCTTTCTTTGGATTGGGGTATGTTCAGTTACCACAACATTAATGAAATCAAAGGCCAAGTGCATGGAATGTGTCTACCTGTGTTCAATAGATTTTTTTTCTTTTATTTTCTTTCCCTCCCTTTTTTTTTTTACTTATAATTTTCTGGTTTGGTTCAATGGCACACATGCAGTACTTGCCCTTGACCATTTTCACTATTCTAACTAGCAGTTGTGTAAATTGTGATTTGCCTGATTAAGAGTATGCCTCCAGGTAATTAAAATAACAACACTCCAAACAAATAAAACCACCTTTTACTCTTTCTAGTCTGATTTACAAAACTGCAGTTTTACTTCCCCATATCACACGCTTCATATTTACAAGAATTAAAGCTAAATCTATTTGGAACAAATGAGATTGAGGATTTTTGGTTTTATTATTTAGCTCCTATTTTGTCAGCATAGTGTTTGTTTGAAAGAGATTTTTGAGTGTAAATCCTTTGAAAACAGTATCACTTTAAAAAGCAGAGTCAGCAAAGGACACAAAAACTTCAGTAATGTTCATTTTACCTAACCTTCAAATTAATCAGAAAACTCATTGTCAGACCTGAACATACACAATAAAATGTATTCTAGTTAAAAAATAAAAGAAAAAGAAAAGAAAACGTTATCAACAGTTTTAAAGCCTGACAATTTAAAATGAAACCCTCAATCTGCAAGCACTTAAGAGTGGCTCCCCTGGTTAACCTAAGGTTAGAGGGAGCTTTGTCTGGTTTTACTGGCAGTGTAGATGTTCAAAGCCCTCTCCAGGCTCCTCCCTGCTTTTCCATCTGTATTAGTTGATCTGATAAAAAAAGTATGATACCTACACACAAGTTTTATCTCACTTAGAGATAAAATGCATCCTTAGAGCATTGTGACTCCACAATATTGTCATTATCTGTCCATATCTGTCATTTAACCAATATCTGCCCAAGTATCCATGTGGCCTTACTTGTAAACTTCTGTGTCTCAGTGCACCAAGAAGCAATTTAGGTAGTTGGAAATATTTCTAGAGTCTTCAAAAGCAGCATTTACATTATTGAAAAGAGTTAATAGTAGATTTAATTTACAGCAGGTAAAATCCTACTTGGATTTTTTTCCATTTGTGGAGTAAAATCAATTAACAACAACAAAAAAATACAGCAGAGAAATTACTGTCTAAACAAAAAGTTGAAAAAAAAATAGAAAACTAAGATTAGGTGCTTTGTGCAAAATATCTTTATACTTTTTCACAGGCATAAGATTTTTAAAACAACAACAGAAAAAAACCCTCTAATATTATTATTGAAATGAGGTCATGTTACTTCCATTAGTTTTTTGTTTCATCTTCCAATCAATTCAACAGACATTTTATGATAGCTTGAGTTTATATGATTTTAAAGACCATATCCCTTTCACAAGCTCTGCCCAGTGATAATGGATTTGACTTGAAGTATGAAGGAAAAAAAGAAACAACAGAAGCTTCTCTGTTCTACTTTTTAAGCCTTTTTTAAATTGAAAATGCAGTGGGAGTCCTTCTGTCTCCCCCCTCAAAAAATAGCTTTTTAAAATGCTTTTCTGTCATTCTATTGGTGTTTGCAGAACATAAGTATAAAGGTTGATGTATTTAAATACATTATTTCATTTTCCTCACTATCTCACAGAAAAGTGGATGAGTATGAACAAGCTCTTTTTTTTTTTGTTTGATTGGCTTGGACACCACCCACTCGAAAGTAGTGGTTTTTGGAGAGTTTTCATTTTCTCAGTGACATTTTATACTGTGAAATCACACTCCATCTGTGCATGTTAGTGTGGGGAATCCCACCTGATGTTTCTGCACTTGCAGATTAGCAATCAGGAGCACCCTGTTCATTTATTAGCCTTCCTTCCTTTCCTCCTGCATGAAGCCCATGACCAAAGTCACGGTTCTCTTTGTCTCTGCCACTGCCTGGGAGATCAGAAAACTTGAGACACACCTCCAGCACCTGATTTCAGGGCATGATTCTCATGTTCCTTTTGTGTTTGGGGAGACTCCATGCATTTGTGTTTCTTTTTACAGCCAGTGATATGTGTGTTGTTGACTTCTCAAGAGAAAACATTGATGCACTTGATAACAGTCCTTGCCCACTCAGAGAGCAAGGCATAGTGCACTTTCCATGGTCAGAATAGAGAGGAAATAAAATTGAAATAAAATATTTCAGCTTCAGTAAGCTGAGATTGCTTCTTTAGCTGGCCACGCTAATTGAGTTGAATTTCTGGCTGCCTAAAAACGAGCTGGGGTATTCAGCAATCCATGTGGATCACTTTTAGATTTTACCCTAAGATAGTAGGTCAGTTTTTAAGCAAAAATCTTGGCACAAAAATAGGTTTGTTCCTAGAGAAGAATGCCACCAACTCACATTGTTGTTTCAGAAAGCCAGTGCACATGTGGAAGCATCCCTCAGTTTCCCTGTCATGGAGAATGAGGGAGACTGATGATGTACACATAATTCATTTATGCTCCTATCATGCTTCAGGCTGCAGGGATGAAAGACACAATTAGGAAAGAACCATAATTACTGCATAATAAAGAAATTTTCATGTCAAAATGCTACTGAGAAAAAATCACGAATTTTTGTAATAGTTCTCCTTATACAGCAGAATGAAGAGAAAGAAAAAAAAAGAGCATAGATAATTTTAGCGTTACTCCTGAACTGTACTTGGTTTTGGAGTCTCAGGTGATTCTACCTAGGAGTGGATCTTGTTAATGTTGCTGGCACTCAGTTCCTAAGAAGAGGACAGGTCTTTCCTTGCTGATTGGCACCAAGTAGCCCAGTGGGGAGGGGAGACCCAAGGTCCATGTCTTGGTAGCTGTCTTGAGCATCTGTGTACTCTGCTTTCACGGCCCTTGCTGATTTGACAAGTTATGCTTGGAGGCTCTAGATCTATTTTGTATTTAAGTTTTGAAAGATCTGTTTTCCTTTCCATTTATGCTCTTCTCTTTTTCTGCTTGTCTTCCCACACACATGTAGTTGCATCACAATAATGTTCTACCTTCTGCTCCAATACCTTAATTTACTTGTGATTTGTGCACAAGGCTCTTTGTGACAAGACCCTATCCCTTCTCTCTCTCCTCCCCTTTAAATTTCTCTGCTTTGTGACCGAGATGGTAAAATTTCCCTACTTGCATTTGCTACTTGGGAAGTACTCAGGCTTTCAAAGGAGAGCTGATGGGCTACAGAGCCACTGGCCAGATATAGTCCTGGGTGTTAGCTGGCTGCTTAATGGGTTAGTGCTATTGAATCCACACTTAATGATGTCCTAAAGTATTAGTTCCATGTTGTCTCTAAATCTAATTTGCTTCCATTCATGCTTGCTTTCCTCTGCAATTAGTGCTGTTTTCTCCTGCACAGGCTCCACCCCATCATCACTTCTTTCACT
Source organism: Haemorhous mexicanus (assembly GCF_027477595.1). NCBI lineage: Eukaryota > Metazoa > Chordata > Aves > Passeriformes > Fringillidae > Haemorhous > Haemorhous mexicanus. Next base: position 8,025,878 of record NC_082352.1, on the reverse strand, counting down.
GTATGAAAACAGGGCAGGGCCCCTCTGAAACATGGGAGCAGCTTTGGAGTTCTGGTCCTGCAAAGGGCTGAGCACTTTCAGTTTCCTTTGCAGCAGAAAGCTTTCAGCATTGCACAGAATTATTAAAATGTTCAGCATTGTAACTTTCTGAAATACCTTCCAAATGTGGAACTGCAGCGCAGACAAGAGGGCTGGGCAAGGGGAAGATCAATTGTGGCAGATTATTACAGCTTTATTGTCACATAATTATAGTGCTCTACCCCAATGTTTAACTAGTGAATTTAGTTGTTGTAAATTGCTTATTGCCACAGGTGTCAAAACCAAAAAGATCATAATGCTAACCCCGTCAGAACTACCACCAACACATGAAACACGGAAAAAGATTTTTAATTATTTGTGATGGCTTCACCTGAATCCTTATAGCAGAACTTTTAAATTATAAAATCCGTATTAAGAAGCAATAGGTCTGATATATCCAAGCTCTAGGACAGCTCTGAGGCAATGGAAGGTCATCTTACTACAGCAAATTGTAGCACTGGCCATTTACAATATCATGTAACGCACTTAAGGAACGCTTTGTCCTGATCTGCAGCTGGAGGAGTACCCAGAATATTCTTTTCCTTCAAGGCAGAATGAAATGATATGGAAGTTTTAGAGCAGGCTTTTCTTTACCCCATTATTGTGCTTTTGAAGAAGTTTCTTAGTTTCAGTTAGGAGGTCCAAGGGCAGCTTTTAGAGTACAAACTGTTCCTCTGAACAGGAGATCAGCACCTCGGCCCCCAACTGGGTTTCAGACACACTTCTGGATGTCACAGTGCCATTTGCATGGCAATATCAAACCAAACTCATAAGGCTTGCTTCCTTTTTTTAATTAACTGGGAATGCCAGTGATCCAGTGAAGTTTGTGTTGCTGGATAAAAGGGCTGGTCTGTGAATAGCATTGTATTTGCCAAATGGTTCGCTAGTCATTTCAGTACAAACAAATGGATGGTGTCTGTAAGTCTGCAAACACTGTTGACATTTAGCCTTGTTTATGTTACTTTCCTTTTGCTGCATATTTTTGGCTAGAAGAGATACTGTCTGAATCAACATTGACTTCCTAAGCAGAAGCTAAGGGCCCAGTCTTGCATCCCTCATTCCTGATGAGTAGCACTACTTACATGACTAAGGATTGCAGAATCAGGTCCTGTGTTTATTTGACTTTAAATTTCATTGCTGTTTTCATGTAATTTAATTTGATTGTATTTTGTTGTATCAGAAATTGGTCAGGTGTCAAGTTCAGTATCACCATTTTGTTTACTGTCGGAAACTCTTAGTTCTTACCATTCTTCATACTGTGGTGTGACATTCCCATTCCATTTATGTTTCTGGAAATTAACCCCTAAAATATCTGATACAGCCAAGTGCTGAGTACCTCCTATTCCCAGAGAGACTGGAGGCATTCAGTCCCTCCTAGCACCTCATCTGAAAGGGGGATTGTGTTTGCAAAAGGAGGCCTTGGTATGTGCCTTGATTTCAGACATCAGTGGCCAGCCGCACCAAGGCAAATCCCTAGCACAGAAAGGCTTTTCTTTTCTTTGCAGAGACAAAATAATGATGTAAGCTTAGAGCTGGATGATTTTTGCTCTAAGTTTCATCTACCAAACAATATATTCTTATTGTTTTTGTCATATCCAGGTCAAATTTAAATTATAATTTAGGATTAGGCAGAAGCATAGAGATGTTTCCAGGTCTTTCCAAAGTGAGACAATGCTCTGGTTTGTGTTTTGGTTCAGGAATATACATTCTTGTGTCTGAGGTATAGTATTTCCTATAACTACTCATAAACATGAGCAATTTAGACATTCTTGTGAGTCAAAACTAAGTGTACGATTAATACCTATTATGAGGCCAATTTTAAACAATTAATTTGACAGCAATTATAATTTTATGTTACAGGCTTTCAGGAATAAATAACCAAATTCATCTTTGTAATCTAAGGAACCTAGGATATCTTTATGCAGAGATGATCTTGTTATGCACAGCATTGCATATCTGGAATTTCTGAGTTTTGCTCCCACCTATCTAGATGCCTGTAGTGCCAGGGATAAATAATTACCTGAGGCTTATTAATTGTATCAGCAAAGAAAAAAATATATACCTTAAGTGTAAGCATTAATATATGTATACACAATACATCCACAATATATAACAAACCATCATAATAGTACAAAAATAGAGGTCCTGAATATGTTCTGTTATTTATGTGTTTGGCAAGCTTAGGGAATGGACTTTAGTATGAGTGAAAATTCTCTTAACATTTTTAAGGTTATTTATTGTCATTTCTATTTGAGTTTTTAATGGTCCTGTATTTTGTAATGCTTTAGCAGGAAAAAATACTGTAGTTATCTTTTTTCATATTCTTTAAGCAATATTTCTAGCTTAATATATTGTGCCAGGTTTTCCAATATTAACCAAGAAAGACAGTAAAATTCAATGAACAGCACTCTGACATCCACAATTTAAAACCTGTGATTGAAGTGAAATGTGTAAACTTCTAGTGGGTTATCATGTGCTTTGGAATAGAGTATTGTTGGAAGTAATTAGAAAATATATTAAGGTTTCCTGGTAATGAAGGTATGTAAGTTTTAATAATTGTTGCTTTCTGAATAAGTGTCAAACTATATCTTTAAATGTATATGGAGTTACAAGTTAGGTCACTTCTGAATGGAATGTAAAACAATACTAAAATGCTTCAATAACTTATCTCAGTGTTGCTAATAAAAAAAAAAGCTGTTAACCATTAGTGCAGTTTTGAGTCATTTTGTTGATTAATTCAAGAAAACTCTCTGAGAAACTGTTGTACCTTTTGGTAGACCAAAGACCACTCATGCAAACCACAGTTGTTTGATACTTTGAGAGGAAAACTCTACAAAACTGCTTGTTGGCCTTGTAAATTATATTTATTAAAAATCCCATAATTTTTGCATTAGAATGGTGCCATGTATGGTTAGGCAGGTGTATAAGGGGGGGCAGTAAACTTGTTTCCTCTGTCACAGAAAATACCTTGGGAATGTGGGAGCTGTTTCTCCTCTGTCACTATTAAAATCCAGTAGAAATTTTTGTGGGTGGCACTGGGTTGAAAATGAGCAGTGTGGGTGGATTAAGTGTGTAAATATCAGTGCCGGGGTGCTCGGCCAGGGAGTGCCAAATACGGGGTTCTGGTGCTGCAGCTGGCAATGCAGAATTAGTGAGGGATGGGTGTGCAAGGCCTGTCCCAGTGGACAAATACAAGGAGCACAGAGAAAGAGTGATCTTTTTTGGGTAATCATGCCCAGCCTTACTGAAGTCACAGCTCCCATCCTGCAAATAACCCTGAACGCTCCTTTGGTTTCCCATGGGAAGAATGTGCGGTGAGCATCCTGAGAATAGCCTCCCTCCCCAGGCCCACATAGGATTCTCCCGAGGTAAAGCAAGCTTAGGAGAACCAGCAGCCAGCCTTGCCAGTGCCAGTAGCACCACCCAGGTCCATGGTAAGTGTTTCCAGGATGGGGTCCCTGACAGGGGGCAGGCTGTCCGGAGCACCGCTGAGCGTGCAGTGGGAGCTAAAGGAAAACATGGCTGGGGCTCCCGGTGTCACGTCTTCATTAATGCTCCCCCTTCTGAATAGCATATTGGTACTTTTTATTTATTCCACCAAAACACCATGAGTCAGGACCTGACATTTTAGTGTTCTGTGTCATACTGAGAAAAATCTGTGGTTCAGCAGTAGGACAATTATATTATTTTGGAAGGGCTAGAAATAATACAGCATTTGTGAGACAACTGTAACATTTATCCAGACTCAGTGTGACATTGTTCTTCCTTTTATTTGGAGAGCACTTCCAAAAAAGTATCAACTAGGAGCATAGAAAAAAAAAAAAAAGAGACAAGAAAAAGTGGCAATTATGAATCCATTTAACCCCCATTGGGTATAATCTCATTTTGTGTGGTACCGTTGGCTGTTCTATGCCTAAACTTCTATGCAGTGAGCTGTGAATATAGTCCTTATTGTCCTGTGGGCAATATGACTAAGGAAAAAATATCTCTGTATTACAATGGAGCATTTGTCTGAATGGCATAACCTAAGGTCCATAACATCAAATCTAAAGTTGTAATTATACAGCTGCAGTCACACCACTCAAGTGAAGGCTGTGTCAGCACTTGTATTATATAAGGAATCCTGTTATCAAGGGTTGATGAGTCATATGCAAAAAACATTTATCACTAAACAGTTGTTCTGATTGTTCTGAAGCAACGTCTAGGTATGGGCCTTTCCCCAGAAGGACATGGTCATATCTTCTGCAGTATGCCATGGCTTACTCTGTTAATGTATTTTTTTGAGCTTGAAAATTACCTAGAAAGTTTGGGGCTTTAAGCAGTTTGATTATTGTAAAAACATAAAGTGGGAAAAAACCCAGGGTGGCCAAGGTCTCCACTAACAGGGATTGTAACAGGTGAAACTTGTCTTTCTCAGGAATTATAAAATTTCAAGGAGTTTTTTCCCAGTTTGTCATCCCTGATTTTGCTTCAAATTCTTGGATCTGAACACTTCCTTAGAAGGCCCGGTCACAGTTTTTGGTTTTTGAGCTGTCTTGAAATGGAGCCTCTTGAGCTCACAGTAACTGTTATTGCCATTTGAAGCAGCTGCTCATTTGCTGGAGAGGAGCAGACAGGAAAGAGGTTTATTTACAGCAGCACCACAGAGGTGAACCACTCTGCACCCCTCCCACATGAATGTCAAAGGATTCCACTTAGGATTGAGACCAAATACTGGGATCAACACCAGATACGGGAAACCACAGCAATTTTCCTACTACATGATATTTCTAGACAGATATACTGGGTGTGAGTGATTTCAGCTAAGAGAGGCTCCTGCCCAGAGCAGTGCCATTTACAAACAGGTGTCCCTGAAGCCACCCCCACGTCAGGCATGTGCACCCAGGCTGCCTTGCCCAGCCCATTGTCTGCGGGGCGAGACGAAGGCCAGCCAGCTCCTTTAAGCCGATCTCCTCTGATCCGGGGTGTCTGTAGCGCCCTTCCCTGCATAGAACAGCCATTGTTCAGCTGCAGAGCAACAGTGGGGTAGAAAATAGCATGCCATGCTGGGGATCAGAGAGGGAATTGTTCCTTAATTATCTCTTACTGAAGGAAAAACCCAAGGCATATCCCAATACGTGGCATGACTCTGTCAGAACACGAGTCTTTAAAAAACTGTTTGGGGAGGGGGGCATCCTGTTCAGAAGCTGGCAATCCTCACTTCTCCTGCAGGTCTACCTGTGGTTCGCTCACTGACCATGGAAAGAAATAAGTTTTTTGCTTTGGATTCTACATAACGAAATGGAAAATAATAGTACTTGTCTCCCTGGTAGGAGTGCTGTGAGGATAAATGAATTAATTAATGTTTGTAAAGCACTTTGAAGATGAAGAACATTATATAAGCCCTCAGTGTACAAAAGCTTCCTTCTCTGACATAACTACAGTAAGCTATAAAAATTTCCTGCTGAAAATAAACACGTGTTGCAAATAGGGGTTGGGTGTGTACATGCCTGCAGTGCCCCAGTGGTGTGGGTGAGCCTGACTTCCCAATCAGCCCGAGAGCCCATCACCAAAACCTCTCTTACCCTGCCCTGCCCAGCAATGGAGCTCAGGGCTCTCTGCCGCAGCTGTGGCATGCTTTGACCATAATATCTTCTCACCAAATCCATGAATCTTTACCTCAGGCCTCTTTGGGGTGCCAGCTGGGCCGAGCTGGCAGGCTTTGGCCACTGTCACATCACGCCAGCCCCGTGTGCCACCAGCCACACTGGCGATGGCTCAGCAGTGTCTGCAGGGCTGCTCCCTCCCCACTGCTGCAGCTCCCCTGTGTGAGCAGCTCCCTGTAGGGACTGAGGCCCTGCCACACTGTCTGCCACAGTTTGTCCCTCCTGTTCAGGGCACTGTGACTGGTCCCCATGGTGCTCAGAAGATCCCAGTCTGGTGGCTGAATTGGCTCTTGTGTGGTTTTTTATTGAATGTCAGTGATTTCAGTTCGCGACTTGGAAGTTAAAATTTTTCTTGAATGTTATTCAATGTCCCCATCCTGTGTCAGTCCTTGCTCCTTTTTTATTTTTATTTTTATTTTTTTTTAATGCAAGCCTGGAACTGTGTTTGACCCCAAAATTCTCACATGAATAACAAGGCAAATTAAGAGGATGCAGGGAAGAAAAACCAACACTTCAGCCATATAGAAATGGGACATTTATCAAGAGAGACATATCAGAAAAGGTTTGTGCATTGAGATGAATAGGTTAAAGATGAAATTCAGGATTTCTTTGGGGCTCTCCTCAATTCACAGCTGCCACATAGATCAATTTGAGAACATTAGAAAAAGGCCACCTTAGCCCTGATTGTGTCTCATTTTAATTTTCCCTTTGCACACCTAACCCTGTTCCAGGCTGTGTGCTCGGTTCTCTTTTAAATCCTGTCAGATCATGCTTGTTAACCTGTTGCTGGCTCAGCCTGCCAGCTGGAGTGCAGAGCAGAGCAGTGTGCTGCTCCTGGGGGCTGGAGAAGCCTGCCCCACTCCCCACTGCCGGCAGCTGGGGGCTCTGCTCTCCCTGCTGGGAGTTTGAAGAGGGTGACAGCTTTTACCCAGCAAAGTTTGCTGCCGTGCCATGTTCATCCAGATGCCAAACACACTGAGACACATCACCCACACAACCAGACATCCCCAAAACCTGGCCAGCACCAAGGAGTGCCCAGCGGTGCCGCTGTTTTCCATCCCCCGACAGCAGAACTGTTCAGTAATGGGAGGGCTGGTGGGTATATTCACTAATCATTATATAACTGTACATTGGGTGAAAAAGAAGAAAACAAACCAGAAAAGCTTTCCCAAAGGATAGAGGTGGGAATCCCATTAACATGACGGCTCCCTCTTTAGTTGCCAAAATGATTGACAGCAGGATAAGGTCAGAAGATGAAAACCAAGCCATGGGGGACAGAGCAGGGAGAGGAGGGGGCCAATCAATTGAATAAAAAACTGAGTGTCAGTGCTGGGGAAGGAGAAAACCGACACTCCCACTAGAAAAATCCTCACCCTCTGCTCCCCTACTGTTTGTTTGGGGAAAATGCTGCAGCTTAATCAGAATTATTTACAAGATAATGGTCCATTGTTTGTAGTAAGACAGATGCTGTCTGTGGGAATTTGGTGGTTTATGCTCTATGCATTACAGTGCCATTGCTGTGTGCAGATGGGATCACAGTGGTATTGTTGTTATCCACTTTTTGGAAATTTGGAGGATCCTTACTGTGAAAGGAGGATCCTTAAAGAGAAAAAAGAAAGAGTTTTCTCAGGCCCAGAGCTGGGATTTCTCTTAAGGTAGAACTGTCTGTGGGAGAAGAAGAGGAGGAAGTAGAAGCACTTTAAGACTTGCAGCATGAGGGGTCCCTGGGCTGACTGTACTTGGTGGTGGCAGACATCAATTCAACAGATGGATGGAGGGAGGGATGGATCCTGTGTGTGTTTCCAACGGCGAGGAAATACATCCTGGTGGGAGATGTGCCTGCTCCCTCCTTTGCTGGGGGCTTGCTTAAAAGGTGGTGTGAGAGGTACACAAACCTGACTGTGTAAGTCAGGCTGGCCTGGTCAGTGATCATCCTCTGGCTGAGTGACTGCAACCATGGCGTCCCCTGCCATCCTCCCCAGGCTGCAGCCTAAACACTGAGCACCTCTGTTCACCAGAGAACTTCACCCTGATGAGCTACGGGTGAGGCTGTGGGAAAGGAAAGCTAAATCTGTGCTGGATTCACTTTGGAAACAAAAGCCCCAGACTCTTAAAGAAAGACATCTATATTTACTTAGGTGATCAAATGCAATATGTTATTTTTCTTTTACATTTTCCAGCAGAAAATGTATTTCTATTTCTATAAGCATCCCCTTCTGGCCCAAGCAGAAAGTTCAGTGTGGAGGCCTAGAGCCTGGCAAAGGGGGCAGGTCTATGATGTGCAGGTGGTGACCCTCTGCCATCACCTGCTGAATACGAGAGGCACAGGGAGCTCAGGTGAGCATTTCCATGTCACCAGCTGCCTGGGTCTGTCCCAGCAAAGTGTGGGAGATAGCAGCACCCTCAGTCCTTCCCCATGACCCTGGGACAGGGACAAGGACCACGCCTTGCAGAGCTCTGCTCTCAGGAGCAAACCCTGCCGTGCCTTTGCTGCCTGGCCCATGGAAGCCCAGGGGGTGAGAAGATCCTCCTCAGGTCCCTGCACCTTGGAGCCAGGTGCAGGATGAGGGGGTGGAGGGTGCCTGGGCAGGGGTGGGGGTGTGTGTGTGTGTGCCTGAGCTTCCTCTCTCAAAAATCTGCTTTTAGTGTGCAATAGCTCACATATTACCTCGGCAGAGATCCGTGTGCACCAAAGGCTACCAAGAGACGACAAATCACCAGAAGGGCTCCAGAGGGGATTTTGAGCATCCACGTCTGGTATCCCAAGATCCATTAGCTTGCAGGTAAAATGGAAAACTATGACCATCTCTTTTGTATGCAAAATAATTAAGCTTGTCTTTCCATCACTGCAAAATACCTCCAGTTTCCCTGGAGAAAGCAGAGGGCCTGAGAATGGGGAATGAGACAGGGAAGGGCAAGGAATGGCTGATTCAGAGTTTTTGGGGTCTGCGCAGCTGGAAATGGGTTTCCAACATTAGCATGTTCCCCTTTGGATGGGCTTTTCCTGAAATGGTTGGCATGGGGGATGGCAGCTCCTGAATCCTCCCTTCCCTCTGGGCTCAGTGTGCAGCCAGGGATGGAGCTGATAGCATCAGATCATGAGTGGAAACCACTTTGCCCAAGAAAAGGGATCTCCTCTGACTTCTGTGAAACAGAGTTTTCCAAGGATACCCTTGAAGGGTTAGATTGGCATGGGAGATTGCAATTCCTGAGTGATTGCATTTTTTCCTAAGTATCTCCAGTGAGATCTGTACTGGAAGCTCTAAGTTTTTTTTTTTTTCTCCAAGTCAGCATTTATTTGCAGAATCCTAATTTTGTATTTCCTGACACTTAAACTTTTCAGCCTAATGTTCTAATAAGGATTCTGTCTGTCCATCTAAATAAAGCTTCCTTCTAATGAGGACACCATCCATCTCCTGAGATGGAGCCATAACGACTTCCAGCCTCAGTGTAATTTTAGCTAGGCTCCCTTCCCCACCCTCTTCTCCCCATAGACCTTTGTTTGGGGTGAAAATTATCTGTTTTGGGATGAAGTTGTGCAGAATTTCATTTTGGGTCGACTGAGCTATTGTGTGAGCCTCTGCTTTCTCTCTGAAAAGGGGGATTTTGCTCATTCCCCGTTGTATGTTCAGTGCCTGCTTATTTGCAATTTCTGTTCATAAGACTGTGGGTTTTCATGCCAACAATTTTCTGTTTGAGTTGTTGGAGTAGGGAGGTTGTGGGAGCATGCCAGTGTCAAAGGTTGTCACTTGAATGATAATTAATAACATTATCAGACTGATTATGTGTTTAGATGTCCAGAATCAGGAGTGAATTGAACTTGTTAAATTTAATTCCTACCTCCGAATGACTGGGATATTGGCGTGCTCACCAGTCTTGCGTTTGCATAAAGGACAAAACTGGGAATTTGAAAGGGCAATGACTCATAAGAATTGCTGAAATTCTGGGCTTTTGGAGCTCGCAGGGCTTCTCCTACAGCACCATGGCTGTGAGAGTGTTTGCTAGGCAGGAGCAGGCACAGAGTGGGTACAGGGTGGTGTTCACAGACCCTGGTTTCACTCTGCCAGTTGCTGACTGAAGCATCAAGTCATTTGAGATTGGAGATTATGTCTTTTGAGGTCCAGAAGAGCCATTTCACGTGCAACTGATTACCTCTGTCAGAGGCAGGAGAGCCAGGTCCCACCTCGGTGGGTGGGATCTGAACTCATGCTTTCAGAGGTCAATAACAGGGTTTTTAGACCTTTGTGCTTCTCAGTCCCTTACAGCCAGACCTTTTCTGTTAAAACTGTTTAAATTGCAAACCACTAATAAAAGGATCATATGTGTTTCCCACTGAACAGGTTCTTTAAGGCTATTATGATAATTAAAAACATATGGTGCCTATGCAAGTCAGAGGGAAACCACAGATGTACAAATTAGGTATTATATAAGGTTTTTCTTCCTTGCCCTTTCAAAAACGACAAGTCAAAGAAGTATAAGGAGGTAAAGATGATATTTTTCTGGAGATGGTAGGTAGGCATTTTGGATTTTTAATCATGAAATATGTAAACAACCTTTCTTATACATAATCAGAGCAAACTCTTTCTAATAAGCAGGAAGAACAAAACATAGTAGCATATGACTGCAGTATTTATGGAAGGAATAAGGAAACACTTTGTTTCATACAAGTTATTGGAGACCAAGAAGCCTTTTGCATTTTTTATGATGTTTCCCTGCACAGACATGGAGGATTATATTTATTAAATATTGAATTATATTGAAATTGGATTGATGCAGCCAAAGAAGGACATTTCTTTGTATTCCATTTTTTCTCCTTTTAAAAAAGGGAAATGTACTCATATTGATTGCAGTACAAGTAGTCATTTGTTTTAATTTAAAAATATAGGATTGATTTTGAGAAGGTGATAAATACTGCTAATAAAAAAATTCAAAATGGGGATTTATAATGATTCTCTGTTAAGTCAATGGTTTAGAGGGGCTAACTCATAATAAAAGTAGAGACGTGCTGAAATATCCATAGCTAATGGATTATTTGCCATTTGCTAGTGCTGCAAACTTTCCTTGGTTTGCTGGGCCCTGCTACAAAAAGTAAAATTTATATCATCTAATGCTCCTCACTCCTTACTTTGTCTTTCTCATGCTAAAATTGGGCAGCTGAGGGTCTAGAAAGCAGCTGTGGGGCCCACTCCCTATGCAGATGTGCACAGGTATTGCAGAGAGGGGGCAGAGCCAGGTGTGGCTGTAGCCATGGGGCTCGGGTGTCCCAGAGTCAGGTGTGGCTGTAGCCATGGGGCTCAGGTATTGCAGAGAGGGGCCAGAGCCAGGTGTGACTGTAGCCATGGGGCTCAGCTATTCTAGAGAGGGGCTTGAGGCAGGTGTGGCTGTAGCCATGGGGCTCAGCTATTCCAGAGAGGGGCTTGAGGCAGGTGTGGCTGTAGCCATGGGACTCAGGTGTCCCAGAGCCAGGTGTGGCTGTCGCCATGGGGCTCGGGTGTCCCAGAGCCAGGTGTGGCTGTAGCCATTGGACTCGGGTGTCCCAGAGCCAGGTATGGCTGTCGCCATGGGGCTCGGTTTTGCTGGCCGTGCCCTGCACGTTGCCCTGGGCCCCGCACCTCTCCCGCCTTGCGGCACCGGGACGGGCCGCGCTCCGCAGCACCGGGAGCCCTGTGACTCGTGCCCGTAGCCCTGAGATCTCGGTGCCCGCAGCACCAGCATCTGCCCGGCTCCTTGCCGTGCCTCCGGCCACAAAGAGCCTGCTCTGGCCCCTTGGGGGGTGACGGCTCCGTGTCCCTGCGAGGATCGGGGCCGCAGCCAGCCCGCGGCTGTCGCGGGGCTCCGAGAGCATCCCACCGGCGCAGAGCACAGCCGGGCCGCGGGTACGGACCGCCCTGGGACCATGCTCCCAGGGCATGGCACGGAGAGCACCCTGCCCACGGCTGCGGCTGTCTCTGTCCCTGGAGGGCAGTGCTCTCAGCCCGGCAGCCCCCAGAGCCAGCCCGGCTGGGGCTCTCCGCCCGGGCACGCTGTGTCCCCCAGCACTGACACCCCGGGCTGCCTGCATCGACAGCCGGGGTCTCACCCCCGCTGCAGCCGAGCCTTTGCAGACCCCTTGCTCTGTTCACGGATGCTTTGTTCTGTCACTTCGGCAAAAAGTAGGCAATTTTTTTTTTTATTCTTTTTTTCCTCCCAAATAAACTTTTAGAAGAGCAAAACCATAAATCCGGGGAGATAAGAGCAGGAGAAGCCTGATGCTAACACTTCAGGTTTGCAGGAGTAGTGGCTGAGCAGGCATTTCTGAACAGAGTCTTTTCTTTTCTTGAGTGAGTGATAGCAAACTCAGTGTTATTTCGCATGTAGGTATTACCATTTTAACTTTTACTGAGGTAAAATAACACCTTGTCACTCAGTGCAAATACCAATCACAAAATGAATTAATTGTAATAACTGTTGTCAACAGAACAAAAGACTTGTTGCTTTCCTAAGCAGATTTCAGTGCCACTGATAACTATATACAGAGGTTCCCTTTGGGCTTATTCAGTGCATGTAGTCAGAACATAATTTCATCTGTCTTTCTCTCTACTTTGTTGTAAAAGTCTCAGAAACTGAGTTAAAAACCTGTATTTTTTTACATATCGCTAAGCATACATTTTTCAATCCTTATGATTTTTTTTTTTCTCACAGAATCCCTAAACATTTTTACTAGTTAATTAACACTTCTTTTGTGGCTAATTTATTAAAGAATTAACATGTTTATAACAGTCTGCAGAATCTGTTGGTTCACCTTATGGTGTGATGGACAGTTACACTGAGAGAAAATATGGGCAGCTGTTTTGCTACACAAAATAAATTTTTGTTAATGTTACTTCTTCAGCCAGTCATCTTTATCCAAGACGAACACTGCTATCCCAATAGATGGGGGAAGTTTCCTTTGAAAATGGGGGAAGAGAGAAAAAATTTGCCAAGAAAAGCAGAATTCTTCATACTTGTGCTAACCACAAATTTATTCAAGCAAAATTTTGGATGGGGGGGTGGGGGAAACTAATTAACTAGTTTCACAAAGGAGCCTCAGTACAGCAGGAATTAGTGCCAATATGCTATACTCATTTTACATGGCTATTTAGCTTAATAATCAAAAACACTATGGCATATCCTCTACATTATGCTGCAAATGCTATGTATTTTCTTAAAGAAACATACATTAATATTGCAGCCTGGGATAGCCAGGCATCACTGACTGACATGGAATAGTCAGACTGCCAATGGAACAGACACTCATTAGGAACTGACCCACACAGCAGTTAGAGATCCATTTTGCATCCTTATTTAACAGAATGTATATGTTAGATTGCTTCCCCCCTCTTCCCTTTCAAAATATACCAACAGGCTTCAGCTCCCTGCCCTCCTTGGGAGCAGAATCACAAACTAATATAAAGTATATGGAAAAGTAATTATCCCTGTATCTTCCCCCAGAAATAAGCTAGAAATCAGGAAAATGCCCCACAGAAAATTCTGTTTGGGTAAGGCCCTCTTACCCAAAGAGGGTGTGAAGAGTGGGAGGCTAAAGAAGCACCAGTGGAGCAGCTGAGCATTGTTAGCCAGGGATTGGGTCCAGCTGCTCTCCCTTGGTTAAATAGGGTGCCCCTTTCTACTGCAGCCCCCTCCTGCAGGAGAGCAAGAAGAACCCTGGAACCATAATAAGACCTTGCTAAAATCTTTTCTTTTCGGAACATGTTAGGGGTGGAGGGCCAGGAGCTTTGTGCAGCCCCTGTCTGGGCTTTGCAGTGGGTAATATCAGTGCCATGCAGCCTCAATGTGGTGAATTTCAGACGTTTCCCCTCCAACCCTCTGCTGTCAATAACATTTGGTTTGTCTTTCTTGTTGGCAAATGCTGTGTCTTCAGCCACCAGTCGGTCAAATGTTCCTGCTTCTGCAGGGGACTTGCTTTTTGCGTGGGCAGCTTGGCTCTGCAGCTGCAATGGAGCATCTGTCTGCCTCTCTGGGCTCGTGGGGCCAGGGAAGGACCTGCTGGCTCACCGCTCTGCAGGGCTGACACATGACTCAGTGTGAGCTGCAGCACGTTTGTTCTCACAGTCTCCTTTTCATTGTTTAATGTAAACAGTTTTGAATGTGCCCGAGTGATTTTTGTCTCGTGTACTTCCCATGGCAGATGGGACATCCGTGATGATTGTGCTGGAGCGTGAGTGGTTTTGTTTCGGCAGCCTTGGGCCAAGGCTGGGGATGAAACTCTTCCTGCAGTTCAGGTGCTTAGCAGAGGGAAGTGGCTGTGGGAGGCAGCTGCTCCTTGGGCATGTGTTTTGTGCTGCTGTGGTTTTTGGGGCACCCAGCCAGCACTGCCTGGGTTCTGCTGCACCTCTGCCATTGTTCCTCTGCTTGGGGTTGTAGCTTACCTGAAGATGTGAGGTTTTGGACAGAGGTAGCCGCATGAGAAAGGTTGGCCAGCATCTTCTGTGTGTTCTAATGCTGTGTGGGAGGGAGCAGCAGCTCTGCTTGGGATGCAGCAGCCTACTTTGTATGGACTCCTGGGGTGTTTTCAGAAAAAGCCAGTGTCAAAAACCCAGGTCAGGCTGGGCATGGGCAGCACAAATGGGCCCATGTTGGGGCCACAAATTCCCCCTTGCCATGCCTGGCAGTGTGTGCTGTGTGAGAAAGCAGGGGGGAGAATGCAGTGCTCCTTGCCCCCCTCCCCTCACCCGTTTATATCCCAGTAAATCTGTTTGAAAGATAGAAAACACTCCCAGCCTCTCATATAACACTGTCTCCTGTGCTGACTGGTGCTTTTTGCTGCTGTACTGGGCTGTTGCATTGTTTGCCTGCCGTTCCTTTGAGGCACGTCAGTGAAGCTGTTCCACTTTGGGAAGTTGGAAATTAGGGTGCCCCAGGTAAGGTGGCTCCAGCCCTGGCCATGAGCTTCCCACAGCAGAGCCTTGTGAGCCCCGGTGACTGGCAGGATGGGACCTGGGCTGTTGTGTTGTCCCCGGGGCTGACTTTGGATTTGCCTCTCAGCCATTGCTGTTCTGTGTTTTTTTCTGCTCCTCTTTGGGTGATTAACTGTGAAAAGAAGCGTTTCTCGTTTCTGTGAGCCACTCCTCTCCCTGCTTCTTGGCACTAGTTGCTAATCAAAACAGGTCTTTGATAGCCAAATGGCATTTGGCTGAGCCAAACACAGAGCTAGACACACAGGCTTCTTGTGATTAAGTGCTTTATTAATGTGAGGTTTAATGCAAGTTCACTCGCAGCGTGAGGACCCAATGGTAAATGTTCAACAATCTAATTCTGTAGCCTTGTGTTTTATTTAGCATGAAAATATTCCTGGGTATTCAAAAACAGTGTTCTGCTTAGGAGTGATGCTTCACGGGATTTTAAAATATTAATTTTTTTCTCCTTCCAGGGCAAAGGTGTGCTAGCCTGTCATTTTGTAAAGGGACAAGCTTCTGCTTTTTTTTTTTGCTTTTTTTTTTTTTTTTTAATCAAGCCTGTTTCTATAGATAAAAAAGTGCTGAGTTATAAACTAGTAAACTTTTACTATATTTGTATAATTTGTGTTCATATGATCCCAGAACATTCCAAGAGACATTTTGGGGAAATTTGTAAAATAAATGTGCTTCCTGGCAGAGACCTTGTGTGCCAAGTTTTAGCCTGGGCTGCATTTTCACAGCTGAGTTATAAACCCCTGAAAAACAGGATTTATAATGGAAATGCTGACACAACCTTAACCATAGCACTGCTATCTGGTGCTACTATAATATACTGTACGAAGAAATCAGTTCATTAGTTAGTTATAAACAAAGGACAGAGATAGTAAATTACAGTAGGTATTTCAGCAGTTTTCTATATATTTATGACACAAAAATATGCAGCTGCATTTTATTTCTTGAGACAGTATTT
>NC_082352.1:7917749-8007749 GCF_027477595.1 Haemorhous mexicanus | reverse complement strand
CTGCAGGAGCAGTGGCCAGGTGGGGGTCCCACAGGGCTTCACTCCTGCGCTTCCAATGGCACCCTAATTTGGGAATGGTGCCTAATTCTGAATAATTTATGTTCTTTGGTGGGGCTGCAGGCCTGGCAGCCACAGTGCTTTCAAAGGGAGCCAAACAAAGCTCCTTCTTCCAACTGGAGTAGATGTTTTTGGGGCAGGCTCTCCCCAGGATTGTGGGCAGTGAGGTTATCTTAACTCCCACAAGTGTCTGCACCTGCACCAGAGTGGCACCTGCCTTTCCCAAACATCTCTTCCCTCCGTGCTGAGAATCACACATTTCTTCAATCAGAATTTCTGATTTTTGACCCAGGGTAACACCCAACCTCTGGAATTGACCTCAAAAATTGAAGAGCAGTAGATTGTGTAAAACAAAGCTTGTAATACTTTTCTCACTCTTCCTGACAAATGCTAAGCATCACCTTTCCCACTTCCAGGATCAGTGGTGCAGCCTTGGAGAATAGGAATAGAGATTGCAGCTCTTGCTGCAGTTCAGCTCTCAGGTCACATTCTCAGCTGTGGTAATTAGTAACAAGCATCTGTATATGCAAGAAAAAAGGGGGGCAATTCCAATTCCTGTGTACTCCTAGGAAAAAACTTGAATAAATAAAAAAATACCCCAAAACCTGACCACCAGATTGCTTTATTCCTTTAACCCCCTCTTGCACTTAGTGAATCCATAGCTGGTACTGACAGTACTTGAAAGGCTTAGGGCATGTTCTGGGCATGCTGTGGCATAACAGCCCCTCAGCAGGGTGAGCTGCTATTGTGCATCAGCCAGAAGTGGAAAAATACTGACAGCAAAACTTTGAAGCCCTCTCCTACAAGGAGCTTTCCTTGACCATTTCTTTCACCTTCTGAAGAGCCAGACTCTTGGGGAGAACTTTATTCCCCCCTTTTCTTTCTTCATATGCCTGACTGTCCTGCAGGCATCTCCTGCTGCAACAAACCAAGAGGTCTGTCTGTCTTTCTGTCTGTCTAACACAGGTGGCTGCTGCTGAATGCAGGAGAACTTCCTCCACTCGTGATAGTAGCATGTGGAATGATTGGAAAATTTTTCCTTCAAGGAATAACTTCAGTCAATCCACACTTGTCTATTTAGGACAAGGCATTTAATTGGAATTTCCTTCAAACTTTATGTTGAAGTACTTTATTTGCCCCATTTAATTTTCTTAAGCAGAGTCTATAGACACATGCCTCTCTTAGGACTGGGTCTTTTTTTTGCATTTAGAGCGTTGGGCTGCCTACATCAGGCAGCATTAAAAATTCAAGATTTGCCCTCATCAGTGATTACTTTGAATAGGAAGCAGGTTGTTATTGTGTAGCAGGATACTGTGGTTACAAGACTGAGAGTGTGGGATGGTGCTTGCTGCATGCACACCTTTAATAACAGTACTTCTGCATCTACACATTGTCTGCATTTTCCATCTTGTGCTCTTCCATAACAGGGGATGCAAATGCAAACAGGCAATTTCTCTTGGCCTTGATGGGCTTTTCCCTGGAAAACATAACTCCTTGCAGTGTGT
Source organism: Haemorhous mexicanus (assembly GCF_027477595.1). NCBI lineage: Eukaryota > Metazoa > Chordata > Aves > Passeriformes > Fringillidae > Haemorhous > Haemorhous mexicanus. The sequence goes on along the minus strand of NC_082352.1, from coordinate 8,006,187 downwards.
AAGCTTAGCTGGCAGTAGGTGCATTGACAGGGTCAGTAAATGTGTTATATCAGAGTACACGTGGATAAAGTTCTGAGATTACCTAATAAGCAGAAAGTTTTCAGATGTCATGAGTGGAGTTACCATGTTATCTTGATCAGCATCAATGCATTTCAATAAGAAATTACTAAATAAGTGATTTTTGTATAAGAAAAACAAACTGTTGGTACCTAAGCAATACACATGTTTTGGGAGAGGAGTGATTTGCACTTTCCCAGTTTATCAAGTAGGGGATTCTTTTTTTTTTTTTTCATCATGAGTTGATGCAAAAAAAAAAAAAAAAAAAAAAACCAAAAAAACACCAAGTCCCTGCTCCAGTGAAGAAGACAGATCTCTGCATGCATTTAAAATTTAGGATTGTGTGTAGTGGTATGAAAGGCAGAAGACCTCAGTAAGCAGGGCAAACGTAGCTGTGCCAACTTGAAAGCTAATACCAGAATTAGATTTATAACTATGTAAGACATAAATCTGAATATTGGCAGCTAAGATCCTGAGGGATGGCAGGCATTCTTTAAAATGACAGGTACTGTGTTTGGATATTCTGCATCTGACTGTGTTTCTGCAGAGAACAGGAAAGTCTTCTGCTAAATACTTCAAAGCCATCCCCATCTCTTCAGAAACCCAGAAAAAGCTTGTTTGCTGCTCCTGCCCATCCTGCACACCCAGCTTATTCATTAGCAGACTAGATCCTCATTATGATGATCTCATTCATTAGCAGACTAGATCATCTGGTGCTTCCAAACTTCTTGTTTCAAAGCGCTGTCTTCAAAGTCAGCAGCTGAGAGTGCCAGGCTGTGTCAGGGCTGCTCAGGCCCTGGGAGCTGTGCTGGGAACTCGTGTCTGCTAAGGAGTGAGCTGGGGCTGCAGCAGGGACAGCCAGGGGGACACCCCCAAGGGACTGCCAGCACAGCCCCCAGTCACGCCAGTGCTTAGGGAAGTGGCTGGCAGGCTTCAAGATGAGTTCAAGTACATCATGACTGCTAAGCTGGGGCAGCAGGAAGGGGTGTGTGTGTGTGTGTGTGTGTGCATGGGGGCAGGTGGGAATTATTCTGTAATTTTCATAGCAGACATTTTTTTCTTTGGAAATTTCTTTTGTACGTTCAATAATGAAGCTCTAAAATTGTGTAGCAATTATCTGAGGAGTGCTGTCCAGGTAGAATCAAATGGCAAAATGTGACTTTTCAGAGGGAAAAAAAAAAAACAACAAACCCAAAACCACCCCGGTTCCATGCTTTTTCTCCAAGCATAAGAACATCCAGCTTAAATAGAGTATTCAATTTTTAATGAATTGGGATCTTAGTGTCCTATGATCTATGGATGAGGAGTTAAAATATGATAAATGTGCCCACACAACTGATGGAATCATGCATGGCATAGTTCCTTTTGAAGATACTCATTTGTTTTCGGTTTGGTTGTTATTTGGGTTTTTTTTTTTTAAGTCTTATGCTTAGATATATTCTTGATCATGAACATAAACTGGTATGTGATTTGCAGCAGTTTTAATCATTTCCTCAAACATTTATACTTCTTTAAATGAACTGTACTTTAACCTAAATTGTTATGCCTCTCTCCTACTTGTGGAAGAGAGGAAGGTTTTGAAATGATCTAATATAGGACAGTATTTAGCATTCAGTATTTTCTAGCCCAAGAAACATTATATAATAATCTATAATCAAAAACACTAAAAACCTGTTAACTGCTAAATTCTGTTTCATTCTAACATTACAACTAAAACTCATTTATAAGTAAATGAAAGTCAAGAGGATTAAATTCAATTAAAATTACTTTGAAGTATGGGGGGAAAAATGTTTCACGGTGATATAAATCAACATATTGTTATTGCCTTCTTTTCCTTATCCACTGAGGGTCTCTAAAGCAAAATGTAGTTTAAATTATACATGGAGAACAAATAGAGAGAAAAGAACGCCACGCACCCACAAGCACAACCCAACTGAAATGAAAGGTTTGGGTGTACTTGTGGAAGAATGGTGTGCTTTTCTGTGTGCTCTGCAAGCCAGAATTGTGGAAGGTTTCTCCCACTTGCAGCCTCCATACCTTCATTGAGTGCAGTATAAATAGAAAGCCAATTAAAGTACATCTTTGTTATAAAAAAGAGGGAGACAAACAAAAAAACCAACACCATTTTAGCGTGCGTGCATTTTTTACTGAAAGTAGGATCTCAGCAGAGAAATTAACTTTAATAATCTATGGATTACAAGACATATCAAACCTTCAAAGCATTGCAGCGTTAGATCTATTCTCAAAAGGGTTTAAATTACTTTAATAGTTAATAATAAGTGATATGACTCATTTTTCCAAGTAAATCAAGATCGGTTGTCATTTGTACATCTGGTCTCCAAACCTCTTAATTATGGCAAAGAAATTCCTTGGTACCTACTGAGCACATCTGAGGTGTGTAGTACTAAAATACACTCTTATTTTTTCTATTACTCTCTGATGATTTAGGACATAAGCCCAATGCAAAGCAGAGACCAATGTTTTAAGTATCCCTTTAACCCAGCAAACATCAAGGTCCACTAGAGAAACATGCAGCCACCCTACAGAGAAATTCAGGGCACATCCCTTTCTGTCAATGGAGCTATTGATCTTAAACATGCAAGGAGCACTTGGAAACCCGTGTGTGTCTGTGTGCAGATATGCAAATCATGAACATCCCATTGAAGACATTTTTATTGAAAGAGGGCCCAAATCTTCAACCTTCCTGCAAAGTCATTGTTGGCCATTAAAAAATCAGCAACTGAAAATTTCCCTAACTCCTTGCCTGGAGAAGTTTGCTCCCATGAGCAAGATCAGGACCATAGAAAAACAATGCTATTGTTGTTTAAGAAAAGAACCTCACTGTCTGCTTTAAATCATATATTGTTCCCACAGGTTTCAATTACTTCACATAACGAGACGGTGCCAGCGTGTAACAATGGCGTGGCTTTCTGTCTCCATGGCTCTGGTACAATACTTTTAAATGAATTATCAAACTGATCAAAACAAACATTGTTCCCCTCATTACTGTGCTGCAACCTCACCATTAGCAGAGTTAGCATCCACACATGTAGCCAAGTGCCTGGGGCCACAGATGCTTGCTGGGCAAGTTGCTCTCCCAGCAGGAGAGGCTGCAGGGCTGGGGACAGAGCCCCTCTCGCTGCCAGGGGTGGGCAAGGTGCTCCTCCACCAGGCACCTGGACCTGTCCTTGGTGCATGGTAATGTGTGAGCATCATAGCCTGTAAGATCCTGCACAGCAGCTTAAAGAGGTCTCAGGGGCTCTTTTCGAGGGGAGATTTTAAAGAAGCACAAAAAGTTGCCCTCATATTTGTCCATGCTTGTAAAAATCAGCCTATAAAAAGCACTATTAAAACACACTCAACAGCAACTTCAAATGGTTAAACTATTTTGCATTATCTTTTCAAAGGCCACACAAAGTACAGATAATTCAGTCTTGAATCCTAACATCTGTCTGGGAAACATAGAGTGACTTTTGGCTGGCTGTTATTTGCAGCTCACAAGATTGAATTAGGGAGTCCAGGGACAGAATCATGGAATCACAGAATAGTCAGGGTTGGAAGGAACCTCTGGAGATCATCCAGTCCCAATCCCCCAGCAAAGGCTGGGTCACCTGGAGCAAGTGCCTGCAGGAACCAGGTGGGTTTTGAATGTCTCCAGAGGTTCCTTCCAATCTGACTACTATTTCCCCCACCCTAAAGACAGGGGTCAGGAAATAGGTTTTGTTCTCCTCTTGTTCTTTGTCAGGTATAATATCTTGATAAGATTTTGGGTTGTTTTAAAACAGTTATCTGCATTTTCTTCTTTGACTCCAGCAGTCTTTGTCCCTTGCTGTGACACTTTAGCTGTGTGTCCATACCACAGCACCCACCAGCCCCAGGGAAGTTCTCTTGCAGGCACAGCTGGCCCCAGGCAGGCTGCAGGGCTGTGCAGGCAGCATGTGGGAGCTCCTGCTGCAGCTGGGCTGCTCCTTGCAGCCAGGCAATACCTGAAAAACAGCATCATCCTCCCCACCTTGCCCCAATACATCTGTGCATAAATACCAATTGCAATAAATTGCAATTTTCATAGCCATGACAGAGAATTGCTTTTTTATCCCCTCAGACCTGAGCTGGAGTTTTACCACTGGGTAGGATGGGATCCATGCTGAAAGATGACTCTCATGTTCTTAGATGCTTTGATGGCAGATCTGTGAACTTTCTGCCTTCAAGTGAACTTCTGCAGTTGTGCTGTTGTACTCACTTTGCAAGTATTAATTTAGGCTCACTGCACCTTGGAAACCATTTGAATATTTGTAATTTTAAGCATTTATTTTCAAAGTTAAATTAAAGCACTATTGTCTTGCAACTAACCCTACTTTTTCCACCACTCCAAAAACAAAACCTTTAGTCTGATAACTTTTATTTATAGATGGTAATAAGCATATTTAGCAATTTTATTATTCATGACCCTTGTACTAAATATCATAATCAGAATACAGATGTGTGAGATAATTTCTATATGGAAGTCACTGGAGTAATTCTTGTAAAATAAAAATAGCATTGTGTTCAGAGAAATAATATGTCCATATTTAATGTGTGTCTTAGTACAAGCTAAGAGACCACACAGTGTTTTTTTGAAAAGTCCTACATTAATAACAAGCTTCATGAATAGAAACAAAGCTCTAAAAATGTAACTTTTAGTGTTAACTTTATTTTCTGTCACATGCTTATATTCTTCCATATATAGTCTTTAGATTTTTAATAGAAACAGGAAAGGGACTGCTGTGTGCTTTGTGTGAACACAGAATCAGCAAATGTGCAATTTCCTCAACCAGTTGCTCCCAAGAAGTTAAAGCCAGTCTTTTGTTAATGCCACCTCTACTGATGTCTGTACTAAAGATGCAGCTGATCAGATAAACATCATATCCAGACTTGGCTCACTAATTGACTGAACAAGAATCAGTCACACTTTATGTACCATTCCATAATGGATTTTCATGTTTGTGAACCCTAACTGGCTGTGGAAATGGAAAGCAAATGTCGCATAATCACAAATAACTTTGTGGTTTAGGGTTTTTTTAAGCCAAGAGAAAAAAACAACTTTTTTCTTCCCAGTTTATGACAGGTTCATCATTACAGACAGGTGATCAATGATCATTTTTTTGGTTTTATCAGCTGTTGTGCTACTGTTTAGAGAATTTTTAAAGTGATTGCTAAATATAACATTTTTCAGTTAGATGTTACATGAATAATTGATATGGTAAAGTGATGCTGAAAGACACAGGTATAATAATTGAAAGTTTTTTGTCAGAGGTTTTTGAGAACACATGCCACTTATTGAGTATCTGACTATCACCACATTAAGCTGGGTTTCTTTTTACTTGTGTATCTTCAGCAGAAGCTCTCATTAAGCATATTGTAAAAAGATCCTTTTATGAAAATGCTATCAAGTATTTATAACTACAGCACTGAAGATCAGAGGAGGATATTGTTCAAAATCTGTGCAACATAAAACTGGTCAGAAATATCAGCATCAATCAGTGTCAAAATTAAAACTGACTTGAATTTGTTTTCTTTTAAAATCCTTTTTATTTTTTTTGAGTGGGTTATAATGAGCACACACTCATTTTGACAATCTTATTTGCTGGCCTCACATTGCAATAAATCAGAAATGTGCTGGTAATAAAAGGAAAATATTGAGGCTAACAAAGCAACAGGAAAAAAGCATTCCTAAAAAAAAAGAAATCAACCCACTACCAGCACTAATCTATGCAAAAAAAGAGCCCTTCTTTCACCTGAAAGTTCCTAATATGAATATGGAAATAGGAGAACTGTCCATGAGCCTAAAGGTTTGAGCTATCAGTTCTAATACTTTTGGCTTAAAGAAAAATAAATAAAAAAATACAGTCTGGATTAAAGGTTATCAGATACTCCCAAAGCTGAGTAGCAGAAGTGTGACCATGTATTACCCACTGGACACATCTTCCTGTCCTGTATATGAAGAGATTATCTCAGATTTCTAGAAGCCAAAAGAAGGGATAATGTATATACTTCTGACATTGGCACTCGTCCAAGAGAAAGTTGTAACAAGCCTGACAAATAAGAGAAAAAAAGAAAGCCAGAACAAAGGGTGAGTGACATATGGTGGTTATCCCACAATATGGTCCTTATCCCTTTTAATACATCTCTGCAAGACATAAGTGAAGCATGGCAATGTTTTCTGAAGAGCTGACATGGCTGCGTTGTACTCTTGGAGAAGCAATAATTTTAAAATTATTTTAAAAATAATTTTAATTATTTTTTATTTATGGGTTCTGGTGGACTCAGATGTTCAGGCTAAATCCCTGCACAAGGACTTTCACTTGAGTAGTGTGGCTGGTTTGTTCTAGATCTTCTGGGGTGACTGGTAAGCTTCTTTGAGTTTTTCTGGTCACAAAAATTGTTTGTGTGGGGGGAAATTCCCTTTGGGAATCAGAAGTGTTGCTACTAAAGTGACCATATTAATACTGTGGTGCTTTTCTGCAAAGGGCAGGGGCAAGCCTCCCCAGGGCTTCAGCCTGGCACTGTGCTTGCTGCCCAACCTGCTCCTCACCCAGGTCATGCAGAGCATCTTCCACCTTGTCTTCTGCTCTCTTTGGCATGAGTGTTACCCATGCAGTATTAGTGCTCTTCACTGCTCATCACAGGCACTTTTTAAAATCATGTGACCAAAGCAGGGAAGCAGCAGGATAGGTGGGGTGGCAGCAGAGTTACATTTCCCTGCTGTCCTTTCCTCCAGGGCAGTGCTGCCGGTTGTGGTGGGATGGATCATCCCAAGGCCAGGGACTGGACCAGCAGCCTTACAGGATCTCTGCCTGTTCAAGCAGGCTCAGCATTCACCATCTCCCTCTCCCCAGGATGAGGATTTTCTGGATGAGAAAACAAAAGTCCCAAATGCAGATTTGCTGTGTGGGAGCCCTTGGAGCAGTAGATACTTGGAAAGAACACCCCTATCTCACTGTTGCTAGCTGCTCAGATATTAAAAAGAAAGGAATCCTTTCAAAGAAAGAATACTCTCATCACAGAATGCCTGGTCATATTTTGTATCTAATCCTCCTGACTTCAGTACAAAAAGTGAACAGAGGTAAAACAAAGTACTTTGACTGTGGCTTAGTTAAAACAAGATCTCAGGAAATGAGTGCGATAATGAGCAATAGGCTAAAAATTCCAACATATTGCACCAGGTCCTGAGAAATAATGCAAAAGCAAACCCCTTTGTTCAGATAATCACCAGTTACATACTCTGCTGGCTGCTTATTAATTGTCTGCATGACACTGGAATAGTTTGACTGAAAGTTGAGGCCACTTTTCCAAAGCCATTACTCCTTACCACACCTCTGCATGATACTAAGGAAGGTTTTGAAGCTGTTACACTGCTCTGGTATTGGCCAGGTCTTTGTACACTGAAATTCCCCCAAAATGGCTTCCTTCCTCCTGACACACTTGTAAACAAGGTTTCTATTTTAGACATTGGTAGCATTGCTATATAGTCATTGAAAAATTCCAAAACACATCCCAAATCTTTGTTTTACTGCTTTTTGTAATAGAAATTATGTGGCTTTTGAAGCTCTTCCACTGAGACTCAGTTTTAGAAACCACAAAGCTAGGGATTTTAGAATTTATTTACAGTATGTTTACTTTATTTTTTGCTAAATCTAGCTAAATAACTAAAACTATCATAATTAATGCAGGAGCCTATGACTGTCTTTTTGTCTTCTAAAGGAGCTCTTGATTCACTGGATTTGCTCTGAAATACAGATAAATTCAAAGAAGTTTTCAAATTCCCACAAGGTTCACAAAATATTGGCTACATCTTGTAAATCATGACAAAATGCAGCACCCTTGAGTTACAGTTCTTTATTGAAAAAAAAAAGTAATAAAAAAAGGAAAGACAAAAGATGGTAAAAATAATTCTGGGTCTGACTCCAAGTATGTACATTCCTTCATGATTTTGTCCCTTTGAATATAAAACTCTTTCTCTACACTAACTTATTAGGATCTTTCCTTGGGAATGCACCCCAAATGAGTCAGATGTTCTGCTTCAGATGAAGTTAACTAATTATATTACCTTTTATCTCTGCCTTCAGGTAACTCCTCATACTTCTAGCTCATGCAAAGGGTGGTAAAACCTTTTATAGTAGTATAATTTATTTGGAACCAGCTACTAAAGGGCATAGCAGCACCTGAAAGAGAACTAATGCCAAAATGTTATTAAAAAGTAAAGTCTCACAGAGAACTGTTTTTCCTCTTTATGAACATGCTTGAGAATCTAGGTGGGAAGAATGGACCTAGACTCATGTTATAGTAAGTGCTACATCACTTCCATTATTTATGGCTAAAAAGTACAAACAGAGGCTATTGTTCATATGGTTTTCTTTCACATGGTTAATCTAGTTTTTATTTTCTGTGAGCATGTGGTAGGTCATGGCTGCCTGGCTACTGTGGGTTCTTCTCTTGCCTTTCCCAAGTGCATTGGTCATTTAGAAGGGCCTGAATGTGTTGCCTCATTTTTTCAGAGCACCCAGCTCCAGCTGGTGTTCAAAAACCAGCAGTGGGCCCTGAGGTCAGCTCTGCTTCAGTTCCTCAGCAGTGAGGCACAGGCTCCTCTGCTCCTCTGCCCATGAGGAGCACTGATCCCAGGGCACTGCCTCTGCCACGGGGCTGTGGGAGGTGGGCTCTGGGCACTCAGCATCCAGCCCCAGCCCTTGAACCATTGGCACTGCTCCCAAAGGCAGGGTTGTGGTGGGTTTTTTTTTTGGTTTTTTTTTTTTGGGGTTTTTTTTTTTTTTTTTTTTTGCTCCTGGTTCATTTACATAAAGGACAGGATTTTGAATTGGAAATTTTCTGACTTTTGATCTGACAGTTGTGATCCCCACTTAGAAAGGAGATCCCATATTAACAATAAACTATTTTTCTATTTTTTGAGTTTTTTTTTTCAAATTCATATTCAGTTATTTTCTGTGGCTGCCATGGGCCCATGATCTGCACCTTCCCTATTGTATGGAAAAGGATTCTCTACGATGTCTCTTATATTTACATCTTTAGACACAAAAGCTGGAAGCCACTCAATCATTACTTTTAGAGTGTTTTTCAGCTCCTTCTGAAAAAACCAACAATTTGAGGTAGTTTTAAAATTATTGGTAAGGTATGATCTTTAGAAATGCTGTGAACTGAGGCCATCAGATGGATAGCAATGTTCTTAACCTCTGACAGTGAAGCTCGGACCATTCCTCACAACTTTTGGCAAATATATCTTCAAATACAAACAAGCACACGGTGCTCAGGCCAGGAGAGGATGAAGCACCTTGCCTTGCAAAATCAGGTCAGATGGTACCTCTCTGTGTCTTTCATTATAGAGACATTTTTCTCCTTTAACTTCTATCCTGTGCTTTAAATACCACTGGGATTAAAAATTAGAAGTTGCTGTCCCATAATAGACCAAGTTGACCTCTATATTTCAGTGGTGCTGCTGGGACTGGTGTGCAAATGACATTGGTGGATCTCAGTGCAATTTGGGAGCCTGCATTTTTCATCAGTGTGCTGCTCTACCTGACCCTCAGCTATTTACCCAAAAACATGCCGTGCTTTTAAGCAAGTGCCATACTGCTGCCATCTTCCTTGCCACAAAGCTTTCCCTTCTCCATGTGTGGTCAGCTCTAAGGCAAATGCTAATGGAAAGCTGGAGTCTGTTTCTGGCTCCTGGTGAAGATCAGGGCTTTCTCAAGCTGATGTCCAATGGAGAACACTCTTGGAATGATGGCATTGCAAGTCCATCAGGACTTCCCACTTCACAAGGGCCCACCTCCTTGGTTGTGTTAGCTCCCTACCTAGCTGAAAAGGGAAGAGGTTTGATGTTCTGCCTTTCCCACACCCAGAGAGATGCTCAGAGGCACCATCAGTCCTTGACACTTCCCCTGCTCCTCCCCACACTGAGAACTCATCCCAAGAGGGTTTCCAAACAGTTAGTTCCCTGTCTCTCTCCAGGCCTTGCAGCATTTCACGATGCTATTTTCATCCTAGAAGGCAAGAACACATAAGTAGGAGTTTCCCTATTTTTTTTGTAGCATCTTTATTTAATTCCCTTTTGGTCCATGTAAGCTCCCTCCCTCCCAGCCATTGCTCTGTGGCAGAGTGCCCCCTTGCACCAGTGCCTCTGCTCCTGCCCCTGCTCCTTCACTTGTCCCACTTGTTCCACCTTTCTTCTAATGTATCAGCAAAGCCCTTCTTTTTTGAGAAAGACAAAGGGGCTGAGATGCTCTGGAGTGCACTCTACAGCCCTGGAGTCAGCGTGGCTGGCCCCTTTCCCCAGCTCAGAGGGGCTCTCTGAGGTGTGTTTTGGGTGTAAGAGGCTTGTGTGTAGCATAACCATGAAGGACTGCAGGTAGCTCCAAAGGCAGTATGTTAAGATACTTTTCCTGGTGATCCCTCTTATTTAAAAAAAAAACAAAAACGAACATCCAAACATTTTCCTTGCTCCAAAATGCTGTTTCACTAACTCTGAGCGTCAAAAGGATTTTATTCTTAGCCTTCTGTTTCGATCAGTTAATTCCCACCAGGGCTGAGATAAAAATTGTCTGTGGGACACACTGTTCTTTCTTCTTATACACCTAATGTTGCTGTGCTATTTTGGGCTACCATTTAAATAAAAGCCAATTTGACTAAAGAGCAAATATATTCTGTCGAATGACGGCAAAAGGGCAGAGCTTGGGAAAAAGAAACAAGAAAATGCAAGGCATTCATTTTTCCTTTGTACTTTTTAATAAAAGAAATTCTCTTGCAGCTTAAAGTGACACTTTAAAAGATGTATGTATCGTGGCTTTTAAAAACACAATTAGATAACACCTTGTCAAATACTTATATTCTTTGTTGACAGCCTTGAGTACAATCACAATAACAGCACAGCTATTTCAGCATGTTTCTTATTCAGTTGCCATTGGCAGAGTCAGCCATTTTATAAAAATGTTACTGTTTATCACTTTAATCATCAATCTACATCTAGTCAAAACAATAAGTCAGAAGGAGTAGTAAATTATACTTGTGCAGCCCTGATGAGTTTGAACTGTTTTGCTGAAATTAACTGCAATAATTATCTATTTTTCTAAAGCTGTTAAGAAGTTCTGGGTAAAGAAATAAAAATTGGATCAATGAGGACTTGGCTTTTTCCTATTTTATAAAAAAGAAACCTTTTTAGTAGGAGGGAAGAATTTAACACTGAGAGAATTTTCTAAAGGTGAGAGAATAAACATTGGTTTTGTTCTTTCTTTCCTCTCTCTGGCATAAAGATGCCCAGATGGAGCTGTCAGGTGGCCCAGCCCCTGCCCCTCTCCCTGCCCAGGCAGGTCCAGCCGGCAGGGCTGGAGGTGGGGCTGCTCCCGAGGGTGTGCCTGCCCCCGGAGGAGGGGCTGCGGGGACACAGGGCTCCGGAGGTGGCTCACAGCTGGCCGTCAGGTGCTTGATCTGTCTCAGGGATGTGCTCACTTTGGTTCTAATGTCGTGCTAGTTTACCAGTACTGGCAAGTGCTGAGTCTGCTGCAGATGGAGATGTCTTTTGTGTAGAGATGTATATACATAAAATAAATATATGTGTATTTTTTTTATCACCAAAAGTAACAGCGGTTATTGGGGCTCCCATTTTACAGGTGTGGGAAGGGATCCCACCCATTCCACTGGGCTGGCTACGGGGCTGGGCAGGGATCTGCCCCACTGGGGGATGATGCTGTGACTGCTCTGCAGCCCTGTGAGCTGGAGGGGTCTGATGGGTGATCCCAGTGCCCTCCCTCCCTCCCTTGTGCTCCTTTGCTCAGTTCATCACTGGTCCCCTACAGCCACCCTCAGCCACCCAGCCCATTGGGTGGTCACCAAGGAAGTTCCATGGCTGGATATCCAGCAGATACCCAGCTCCTGCCTGCACCCTGAGCATGTTTCTGATCTTTTCAGGACACCTCTGATGGCCAGGGCTGCCTGTGGCTCCCTGTTTGTGTGCAGGGCAGGGTGTCTGTCAGGGCTCACTCCCACAGCAGAAGGTCTCCTGCCCAGCAGTGCAGTCATGGCACTTCCAAAGCCTTTGCATTTTTTTACCCTTGTGGTTCTAGTATTTTATTTCTCACCTTTGATCAGTTTGAAGTATTTTATTTAATTCCTATTTCTTCTTAGCAATAACATTGTGAATCCTGTGTATGCATTTTGTATGTGGTGTGTGTGTGATCAGTTGGTTTTTTAGGCCTATATACCATAGACTATCAATATTACATTTGCTGCTCTAAGCAAGAGGCTTTAATAATACAGGTCTAACTTTTTACTCTTTTACAAGACAAGGCAGCAAATTTAGATTCCTTTAATCACATGAAAAATGATGGATATAACTAGGGGATTGAATTTTGGAAACAATGCTAGGACAAAAGAGTTCCTGATGGGATTCTATAAATATTAACAAAGAATATTTGTCTTATCTTTTGCTAGCAACCATTAAGTATTTAACCCTATTCATGGAACATTTTCTATGTTAAGAAAGCTTTAGCTTTTGTCTCCCCAACAGGCTGTCTGTCTGCTTCTCCAATATGATAGTTCTACTGCTTTGCTATGAAACTTTGATGGCAAATTTAATTTATTTATTGTAATGTGAATATACAGTGGTTTACTAAGCAGTTATTTAGAACAATATTTATATGGATCTTTATTAATTTCTTCTAATTACTTACTAAGGTCCTTGCAATGTCTAAGAATCCAAAGCATATGAAAGCCACAATCAAAAACAATATATTAATGGCCCTGTGTAGGGAGCACAGCAGACATATTTTGGATTCCAAAGGAAAAAAAATAAAGCAGTAAGCTTGAAGAATGTTGCCAACTTTGCATAGGTGTGAAAATTTCTGGCTGCTGGCAAAATGTATCTGCAGTTATTTGCCCCCGGCTTGCTTTTTCTTCCCAATGTGTAAATAATAAATACATCTTCCTGCCGTTTTTTTTTTTTTTTTGGTCGTTATTTCCCCCGTGTTTGGGCTTTCCTTGCCTTCCTGCCAGCCCAGGTTTCTGTTCTTTTACCCCTCCTAGCCCCACCCCGTCCTTGGGCCGAGGTAAAGGTGCGGCTCCAGCCCGGCTCCATCCCCGGGGAGCGCAGCCCGGGTGAGCCCGGCGGTGCCACCGGCGGGGACCGCGGCCAGCCCGGCTCCAGCCCGGCTCCATTCCCCTTCCATTCCCGCTCTGGCAGCCCCGGCCCGCCGGGAACAGGAGCAGACGGAGCCCCTGAGCGAGCGGCAGCGCTCCGGGGCGCGGTGCCCGTGCGGGCTGCCCGGCACAGGGATGCGCGGGATGCTCCCACGGGCCCCGTGGGTACCGGCGCACACCGGACTGGTCCCGAGCCGTGCTCGGGGGGCTCTCCGGAGCACTCTGCTCCAGCAAGCATCAGGACCCACGGCAGAGAGGGAAAAACAAACGTATTCCGTTGGTGGACGCGTTTCTTTGCTGAACGATTCTGGAAAGGAAGCTGAGTTTAATTAAGAGCAGGTATTTAAAAGGAAACTGTTAATGCTTTTAGGCTGAAGCTGGAAGATTTGTTAAATTCCTGTTGTGATTGACTGGAGAGCAGAAGGAGATCTCTTGACTTTCCTGGGTCACAGCTAGGAATGGAGAGGAATCTTTCTTTTGCCTCAGCAAGCTGTGGGAGCTACTTCAATGGCCAAAAATAATTTTGAGTATAACACATCTGCATACAACAGAATAATTCTCATTTCTCTGTTGACCCCCCTCTCTGCAGCTCAGGAAAAGAGAGAACTCATTTAGCTCCTTAAACGTAGGTGTTGTAATCATTAATAAGGAAAGTGCCAATAAAAAAAAATCTGGTGATACTATAATGGGGGAGATAAAACACTGCAAAGAATAATTAGATGCTAGCATCAAAATACTGCATGAAACAAAAACAGTAGGGAGAGAATCAACATTTAAAGCAGTTTTTGAATTTTATCTTTACCTGCAGTCCTTAATCTTTTATTTTGTCTTTTGATTTTCCTGCAATGTACTGTGTTCCTCTTTTGTTTTATTTTCATTTGACTTCATTTCATTACACCTCCCTCCAGCTTTTCCCACCCCCAAGTTTTGGTGGTTTTTTTTTTTTTTTTGTACTTTGAGCTCTTCCTTTGTTAATGTTGAATGCAAATGTAAGCCTGCTGAAAGATTTTTCAGGAGTCAGGAAAAAGTCTTAAATACTAGATAGGATGGAAAAGCTGAGTGGTGGGGTGTGAGTCAAAGCAATTGGAGCCCATCTTGGGTGATGCATGGGACATGGGAGTCCCAATGAGCTGTGCCATTTGTCTGGGCATCTCTTTAGTCTCTGCTGCAAATAGTTATTGTGGGTGGAACTGGAGCTGCCCTTCAGGGAGGGGACCATGCACACAGCCAGCCACAGCTGTCCCCAATCCCAAATGATGGTGAGAGTGGCTGCTGTTTTGGAGGTTGAACTTCAGCAAAGGGAAGGATAGGAAGAAACCTGTGTTGGTCTCTCTGAATTCAGGTGTATTTTGGGGGTTGGTTGCATTTCCCTTTTGGGTAGGTGTAACTTTCTAGGGCTCCTCTGCAGAGTGTGAATGTGAGAAGGCAAGTTTTTGGGGTGGAATGAGTAAAAAATGTCCCTTCTCCTCGGGCTGGAAAAAGACTGGAGGCAGTATTGTGGTGGGGTAGAGGGGAAGCATGCAGGCTGCTCTGTGGTGTCCTAATCAAAGTGGCAGTTATGTATCACAGGCGGGCCAGACTGCTCTAGAACAAAACCAGGAGACAAGCAGTTGCAAACCATATGCAGCTGCTGTAAAACTAGTGTTGGATAGAGCCCCTGTGTCCCTGCAGGGCAGGAAGGTCCACACAACACCAGGGACTGGTACAGCAAACCCTCCATTCCTGTGAGTCTCAAAATATCTCTGCTGTTTGGATGTGTGGCAGACCAACCTAAACGTGTCTGCCTTCTATGGCAGCCCCTAGTTAAAGTGCTTCTGTAAGAAAATGGGAAAGGATGAACAGATTCTGAGCTGCTGGGGTTTGGTCCATCCAGCTCCACGTCTTCAGCAAGTGGATAAAAAAGGATCTGTTGCTACAGAATGAATGTGGACGTACATATTTTTATCCAGTTGAAGGATAGGCATTCTGGGTGTTGTGTGCTGGCTCTAGTGCTGAAAATAAAACTCACAGAATAGGGCATAGTACTAATTAGAAACTTAGAATGGAAAAAGATCATCAAATATAGAAACTTCCTGAATATGCTTCTCTACATTCTGAATATGTTGAAACAGAAAAGTGGAGGATTTTGTCTTTGAGGCTTGCATTTTTGCTGTGCAGTAGATAAGAACGAGGCTTTCAGATAAATTAGAGTACTCTTTTGATATGAAAAATCTGCATTCTTTTTTTCACTTCTGCAATGATCACCCTTAAGTCTCCAGTTTTTCCACTGGTTCCTTGGCTATTGCTCTTATCAGTCAGTATTTAAGTAGGATGTATCAGTAGTAAAGTCATTGTGTAACAGTACTGGTCACCCAGGAGTGCTTGGGATTAGATGAATAAGAAGCACAGTGCTGCCACTTGACAAAAGGTGTGGTTTTTCTTGCCCAGCTTGAAGGAACCTCCTGTCCCTGGGGGATGTTGTGACCATGGATTGATATTAGGTAATTTTCCTCACCTGAGACTGGCTGACTTTATTTCTGATCTAGATTAAATGGATCTCCTTTTTAATCCAAGGAAAGATGCTGAAGCCATGTGGTTGAGGTGTGTGCATGAGAACATCCACAGATGTTCTGTGCACCCAGAACAGAGTGAGCACTGAGATCCTGATGAGGAAGTTTGGAGAAGGAGTGGTGTGGGTGGGAGGTAGCCACCAGGGCTAGGATTTGGGGGTGAACCTGCTGGAGGCAATGTGCTGATCTAGCCCAGCTTGGAGCTGGAGTTCTCAAAGTTGTGACAGGACCTGAACATCCCTAAACTCTTAAAGCTGAATTAAATAGAGCATTTAAATCATACCACCTAGACCTATGCCTGTCTGTAATTAATAAACTTAAAGCTTAAGTTAGAGAATTCATTATACTACAGCCATCACCTGTTTCCTGTACTCTATTTTTTTCTGGTGACTGATCTTTTCTCCTGTCCTCATCATGCCTGCTACATCTCTGCTGCATGCCAAATGGAGATCAGAGACATTATTTTAAAATGTGAGCTCCCTATCAAATCCTGTATTTATTATCTCTGAACAAAAACCACAGCCAGAGCTCCTAGGGTATTGGAACTCTACAACTAAAATTGCTAACCCCCCTGGCAGAAAGGCTAACTCAGTTTTCTGGGTTTCCAAAGTGCCAAGCAACTATCAACACATTAAATTATTGTGTTTCCAGAGCATCAGGAAATACTGATTTGTTTAATGTTGTTTCTGGAAGTAGTTGCCTTTTGGATTATTTACTTTCCTAGCAAGTACTTATGCCACAGTGCAAACTTCTGCTGAGGAGCCTCTGCATGCTTCAGATTAGAGATTTAATGTGGGACCACCAGTTCAGTCAATCTGCAGCCAGAACTTATTATCTACTGCATAAATCACAGTAAGATGTGATTTTTCACATTTGCAGTGAGGTCTTATTTTTATTCCAGGTATCAGGCTGTGCACTGCACTAGATCTTGGGAATAAACCTAGCATAAAAGAAAAACGCAAGAGCCCTTTGCAGTTCCCTGTCCAGCTGTGACAGAGCTTCCCGTGCTACAGGACAGAGTGAGCAGCTGTGGGTGGCAAGGGCAGCTCTGTGCCAGTTTGCCTTTGTGGTGAAATATTTTGGAGCTCCAGTGCTGGGCTGCCAGTCGAGCTCTGTCCAGTGCTCCCTACCAGCAGATTTTGGCACGGCTCCCTCGGTGGGGCAGCACAAGCTGCAGGCAGGAGTGGGGCTGGCTGGCAGAGGGTGGCTGTGGGGGGATGAGAGGTGCCCACTCTGCTCACAGCACAGAGAGGTTTGAACACAGTGCCTTGCAGTTATCCCACATCTTTCACAATGGGCATTTGTGTTTTATGTGTATATCCATTTCTGAAGCATATGCTGCGGTCCTTCATTTTCCCACCTTTTTTGCTCCCTTTGGGTTTTGTTTTACAATTGCACTAAATCTGTGTTGGTATACTTTTCCTTTCATTTATACTGAAAATAGCATTTTATCACTGTCAGCTGATTTCTTTTTTTAATTGAGCTGAAGTTCACAGAGTGTGACAGGGATGTTACCAGGTAGTATATATTTCATGTTACAATTTACACTCGGAACTCCTTGCTGTGAAGCACCACTGTCATCTATTACATGTGAAGAGGAGGATGCTGTTGGCCTTCTGAGAAGTAAATAACACTTCACATCCCTCCATGCTTCCCCTTGCCCCCGTGGAGGCTGCAGGAGCGTTTGTAGCAGACCTGTTTCTCATTAAAGGGAGAGAGCAGGGTAGTGGCTTGGTTGGGGTGAGGTGTTCCAAGCTGGGCTGTGCACCCTCTCGGGGCTCTCTCTGCTCCTGATGGGGAGCAGGTGTGGAACAAATCCACCACAAAGCCACAGGAACCCCCATTACAAATTTCAAGCTCGTAAAGTGTCAGCTCGTGGGCTTGCCTGGGATGTCACCCTGCCTGTCTGTTCACCTCACAGGCAGTTTTTACATTTATTTATTTATTTCAGTCAGTCACCTGATTCTGAATGGAGTTGTGGCCTAGGGCAAAAACAAAATATTTTTGTAAGATGTTTTATCATGTAAGTGTTTCTGCTGATCATGTGAACCATGCTGTCTTTGGGAAGCACTGCTATAAGCCCTGGAGGCAGCTGACAACATGCATTTAAGGGATGTCCCCCAGCCTCTGCCCCCACCAGCCTGCTATTAACTCAGTTAAAATGTATATGACCATAGAATAAGCGTGGAGCATGGGTGAGTAGGAGAGAGGGAGGACCTCAGGGCCAGGCAGTTTACAAACAGGCATCACAGCCACTCTGTCCTTTGCCCCCTCTTACATTTCTTATTACAGTACATTAAAACCCTTTGCTCTGTCAAATTGACAAAGGCAGCTATAAAAGGGGTCCTTTCTAATACACAGTAATATAAACTATGTTTGTACACTTACCACATAATCCCTAATTACTTCCATACTTTTATGTGTGGAGAGCTTTGACGCTGGCATTGCTGGATACTTAGTGAATGAAATAAAAATCAGAAATTATTTCTGGGTAAGTATGGGGTGGTATGTGAATTAGCTTCTAGGCTGGCGACAGAGCTCACATTTCAGAATAAATATACTAAGTGTCATTGATACCCTAAGTGTCAGATAAAAAACTATGACACCAACAAAACTCTCATATGACCCTGACATTCCTCCAGTACTTAAAGTAATTACCATACTATTTAATAACAATGTTTATAAAATTGCTTTTTGATTGGCTATCTTCTATGTCATACCTATGTCAGTAATTCCCAGTGAATGCCTGCATGTGACTTTTAACCCTTCTTTACAAATAATTTCCATTTCATAATAACAAGAAGATTCTTTAGGCACTTGGTAATGGAGTCCTCCCTTGAAAACTGCATCACTCACTTTTTGGTTTGCCTGCATGGTAGAGGGCACAGTTTCCCCTGCACTCCAAAGGGCTGCACAACTGACTCCATCTCAGTCTGCACAGGAATCCCTGAAATATCCAAAAAGATTGAGCTTGTAATCATTTTCAGGAACTCTCTCTGTCTAATGTTCAATGCAGTCATGTGAAAATGACCTGAAGTTTTTCATGGTTTCTCTGTTAACTTTGACCACAGTAGGTTATCACACTTTGGGCATTACAGGGGGAATATTTGGTGTTTTCTCTTTCCCTTTCTACTTCTGCTTTTTAAAGATGAGAGAGACCAAAGTGAGGCAGGGCAAACACAGCCTTAAAGCTGTGGTGACATGGAGATGGTAATGAGGAGCCCATGCTGCCTAGAGCTGTGAAGCTTGCCCGACAGTGTTATCCTGAGAGGGCTTAAAAGTTCTCAAAGTGCCTTCTGGACCTTGCTTGCTCACCTGAATCTAGAGTGATTCTATTACCAGAAACAGTGTCCACCAAAGGCAGCAGGGTCGATGCACTCATTTTTGATTCTTGGTTACTCAACAGACAAAATGGACAAAAGTAGATGTGTCTAAAAAGTTATGAAGTGCCCACAAGCAGCTCTGCACCTCAGCTGGTTGCAGATTCCTGCAAGAAGTCATCTTTACCATAAAATCAAAACAACACTAGCTGTGATCCTGTTCACGCTGTTTGTTTCCCTAAAGCTGTAGAATTCTCAGCACCTGAGCATCTCTTTTCTGCATTGGAAAACTTAAGAATCACCACTCCTAAAATGTTCTTCAGAGAGACAGCTGTGTTAGCAGTGAGGTCTGTCAGGGCCTGATTTGTGACTTGACCACATGTCAGACCCAAGGTGGTCAGAGATCCTGGTAAAACTTATGGCTGTACCTGGTCTGCAGCTGTGCAAACCTAGAGATTTTCTGCCGGTGGGGAAATCTGAGGCAGATGAAAGGCTGACTGAAGGTATCTCGAAGGTGGATGCCTTTGATCCCACTGAGGCCTGGTACCAGCAGAGAGGTATCCTGTCAGGTCAGGAGAATCTGCTTTATTTTAATGCTGGCCCTACTGATGCAAAATACCAAAGCATCTCACTCCTCGGGAGAGCGCGCTCTGTAAAAAGCTTCACAAAATTCTGTGAGCATGCTGTGTGTGACAAAATCTGTGCAGAATATCAGATGTGCCAGAGAAAGACACCCCACTTCTCTCCTTTCAACTGAAATACATACAGGCATCAATAAGGATTGTAGCCTTAAAGCTGGTGTGGAAAAAGCTTGGAAGATCAAAGTTTGGTGTGTGCATGGTAATGTTTCGAGAGTGGTATTTTTAGTAACCATCCCCCAGCACTTGGGAGGGAAGGCAGGCTGTGCTGCACATGTAGACAGGGTGAGGAGAACTTTGTTTTCCATGTAAGAGTCTCCTAAGTGCATGCTGAAAGATGAGGAATATCAAGAATAGCAGAGTGGTAGCACATGGAGAGAGAAGAAGCGAGCAAGCCAATGTCAAAAGAAGATAGGCCAAGTTTTAGCTCTTTACTTGCTTCAGTGTGCAACCTTGACCTCCTGCTAATAGATTTTATTTGTGGAATATGCATGTGCTTGCAGATTTGCTCCAAAACATGATGGGTCTCATGATTCACACCGACTCTGTTTACATTTCCCAGTAGATATGTTTTGTTTGTTCATATGGGCAAGTACTTCTGATCCTCTTCTGGAAACTGGAGTAGTTGATGAAGCTTTTTCCTCTTCTCAGTTAACTGTTCCCCTAGATTGTCTCCTATTAATATGCCATGATGTGTTGATGTAAAACACTTTAATATTTCCATATGTAATAAAAGGTCAGGGTTAGTATTCTTTCATTACCAAGAGTCATATATCAAGTACATCACAGGAAATTCTATGCTTTAGCAAAATAGGAAGGCAAATATATTGATTACAGGTTATCTGTCAAATTAGCTTGAACCCTTTACTCAGAGTATCAGGTTTTTCCATTTGAGATGTACAGTAGCTCAGTGTAACACAATTATGTATTTTTGTGAGGAGGGGAGGGTTGTGATGCTGAGATTTTACTGAACTGACTGCTTTCTTTCCTCTGCCTTGACAATTACTGAAAGATGAAGGTCTCTTTCCTTCCCCCTACTGAAGTGCTTTCCCTCCCCCAGCACTTAAAAATTCTGTGTTAAAAACCCTCATTCCCTGCTGCTTCTCTTCTCCTGCATAGCTCTGACTTTCCAGAGAAAGCAAGCAGGACCCACTTGATACCAAACATTTGTCCCCCTCGTGCTGTAGCCAGCACCTTCCTTTTACAACTTATAAATAAGATTTCTGAGAAGTTACAATTATCTCTGTATCTATCACTCAATCATCAAACAGGCTGAAGTTACAGAAATCCAGCCACCTCTGCAAGAGGAGGATGCTACAGCTGTGACATAATTACATTATCAACTTAATTAAGGAAGTGAGTGAAATGAAAGAGAAAACAAAACAGCCGAAGAGAAGGCTAGAGGTGGGAAGGAAAGGTGGGATGGGTAGCATGCAGAGGATGTGTTAAATTTAGCTCTAAGTGGTTTAAAAAAGGCTCTAATGTATCATAAGAATCCCTGGGTTTTCATCCTGTGCTCCTGTCTTTCTGAGCAGCTGCTGGGAGGGCAGGGGCTGGGGTGGGATGAGGGGACCCCCAGAAGGTGCTGCCATGCACCCTCTCAGCCTCTGGGGCCACAGCCTGTGCAACCAGGCAAACCACACCAAGAATGGGCCACTTAAATGTGTTCACTTGTCAGGCTTTGGGCAAATCTGGTTCTACAGAATAAAGGTTCTGTTATCCTCATGAGCTGAAACCCCCCCATGAACTTCTGTAGGAGTTTTGGGCACATGAGAGCTGAAGGTTCAAGCTCCTCATCTGATTATTGTCACACAAATATATTAATTGTAGAAAACCAACAATGCTTTTCCTAGACAGGATAACAAAAGCAGATCACTGCTCAAAGTATGTCCTTTTTCTTCTGCCTTCAAATCCCATGTACTTTTCAGTATCAAAAAGGAGAAGAAAAAAAAAGTCCTCAAATCCTTTATTTGATTTCAGTGTACAACTATGCTCAGTTTAAATGTCACCCATACACAGAACAGTGGTTGCACCAGAGCAATCATGGCAAGATGTCTAAAGGGGTGTCAGCAAATTGGACAGGGTATAATTTTAGTCAATGTGTTCTTGTCTTATTTTAGTTCAACATCATTTCCCAGTTGCAATTCTTTTGAGTGACACATGGAATGCAAAACAACATAAAAGGTCTGCCCTGAGGCAGATACGTGTCCATGTAGGACTTTAATTATTCTTTTTGAATAATGTGTAATATGCAAGCCCAATTTCTTGCATAAAAGTCTGATGAAAAAACTGTGTATCACCTGTATAAATGTTTTTATGATAGACCTCTTTTTTTAAGAAGCACTGAATTTGGAAAAGGTCCTTATTAGTCCAAGTACTCTGGATTTTTCAGGCAACATTTGGGAGAGAAAGCAATTGCTCCTGTGGTGTTTTGCAATGACAGATTTTTTTTTTTTTTAAAGGCATTCTTTTGTTCATTCAACTGCTGTGTGCTTAAATAGCACTTCCATCACAGGTGTAGAGTGCTATACCTGTAAGATTTTTATGAATGTATTCTTTAACTCTGTTGCCTGTAAGCTGTAAGCTGATCCTGCTCTAATTTACATCACTTTTCTGCCAGTGTGACTCCGAAGGTTTCATGGAAGCGAGTTCTGAGCAACATCAGAGTCAGATCTTTTCCTTCTAAGAACTAATATTAAACTGGCTCTTTAGGTAGCACTTGGTGTATCACTTTAGATTAGCTGATAAAAAATAATGAAAAAGATGTGTGAATGGAAATGTAGATCGCCATGATGAAATATGTTTTTAATATTAAAAAAAAAAAAGAAGCCAAGGTGAAAGCAAATTAAGGGTGTTGCTGCAGTTTTGCTACAGACTGTGGGTTTGATTCCTGAACTTTGTGAGCAGCTTTTGACATATGACAGGAAATGTCCTCCTGGCACTTAGGGAAATGTGTTTTGGATAGTTAGTAAAGGTCTAGGTGTGCTCATACCTGCAGGAAGGGGAAGGCATGAGGACTTGGGATTGTTGATTTATGGACAACTGATGGGCTTACAGACCAACTGATAAAGATGAAATTGGATCAGAGAGTCCTCTATCTCCTTTGATAACTGCTTTCTCAAGGTTCCTTCTAGATTTATGAATAAATAAACATGCAAACCTGAGTGTTTAGATAGCAAAGTACAAAGAGAAAAAATCTGAGGGCACTTTTGGCTGAAATCACAGGAATTGAAGCAGAAGGAAGGGATTTCTGGGTTCACTATTTTTGCTGCAGGTTGGACATTAATAAGAACTTTTGTAGAGATGAAATCATGACTGTGGAGCTTGCTGGGTTTGTCAGGATCTCAGCACAGCCCCCCAAAGTTTGGATTCCCCTCGTGTGCTGCCGTCTCCCCCTTGCAGTAATCTTCTTGTTTATTTGGTCACTGCGAGGCTCTGTTTTTGGAGGGATATTTTGGTTAGCATAAACTATTTGAAGACTGTTTGGAGAAAAGCACTAACTCATCCTGAAATCAGTGGGATAAAAAGCTCTTTGTTTATAACTGTTACTAGTTTAATCATTTAGATGAGACGAATTTGCACTTCTAGCCCTGAGTGTGCTCTGATTTCCCTGCAAACATGTGTTGTGGGATTTGCATTGTCTGCAGTGGGAGCCACACAGAGGGGAAGGAAATATTTTCCCCATCTTTTTATTTTTATTATTATACTTTATTCCCTCAATTTACCCCATAAAAATCCCATGTAAGTAGAGGAGCTACTGGATTTAAACGACAAAAAAAATACATCAAATTATCCCTCTGCATAAGAAAAGGTATGGGAGAGAAACCCAGAGAGCAGCAGCTGGGGTCAGGTTTCATTCAGATGATCGAAAGCAGCGTTGTTGCAGTGAGTTGAATTTTTTCCCCAAGTGTCTGGGCCCTCTGATGTCCAGGAGGCTCTGCTGGCCGGGAGCCCGCTGACTGGCAGTGACCTTGTGCTAACTGTCTGTCAAAAACGGGCACTCAGAATTCAGTGGGATGAAAAATAAGCATTTGGTGCCTTTCTTTAGAAACATAATAGACAGCTTCGCTTTCACACCTCCTAATAGCCTTTTTTAAAAATAGTTTCTCTAGCAGGATGCTTTTTTAGCGCTTGGAGATTTACATGTCTACAGTTTCCAGAATTTATTAGGATTTCTTGCGTATTGTATGTTTTTTATCTTAAATTTCCTGATGCCACACTGTGACGCTGCCAGTTTAGCAACTCCAGCTGTTGTGAGGCATGAGGGTAGGCTGTGGTGGTGACTGGATCACTGAGACAGGGAAATTTGTCAAGTCCAAGCATTAACCCTTCAGAGCCAGCTCTCAAGCCCTACGTGTTTCCAAAAATAGCAACCACACTGTCCTTTTCAGAAGGCAGTGCTGCCTCAGCTCCCACGCTCTACCAGTCTCAGGTGGGCTCTTGCTGGCAGTGGAGGTGGCTGATCACTGGTTGACCAGGGAAGCCCGTGTGGTTTATTGGGTGTATTTGGTCTTGCCAGTTACCCTGTAGCTGTAAGGAAAGGGCAGAGCAACTTCTCCCAGTGCAGCCCCCAGGCCTTCAAATTCCTCTTGCCTTTCAGGAAAGGAGTGTCTTTTTTACAGGATCCCACTGTTATTCATTGGAAAGACGGGAACAATTTTAAGCTTCCAGGTCTGTATAAGCTCTATTGAGAGTGGAAATTAGTTGGGGCTCCCTGTGGTGTATGTGACTATGGAAGCTACAATGCTCATTTGTCCTGCTGAGCAGCTCTTGTATGTGCTTTACTGGCTGCAGAAGGTTTTTTTAATAATTTTTAGGGTTTTTTTTTAGGATTGCAAAGATCTCCAGTGGAGAGCGATGTGGCAGAACTGAGAGTTCAAGCTAACCCTCAGTCATGTGGCAGAGTCTTCCAGAGTTAGGTTAGGAAGGTTGAGATGTATGCTGAGTTAATGCAGTTGCAGAATAAATTATCTATCTGTTGCAGCCAAGAATCATGAGTCTGCATTTCAGGGTCTTGCAATGAAGGGGGGAGGGAAATTAAAAAAGGGATTGTGGGAGGGATTAAAAATTAGGGACACGCAGACAAAACTCTTTCTTTTAAAACTGCAACAATGGTGCTCTGGCTCTCTGACTGAAGACAGGATAAGCCAGAGCAGACTTTTTAATTTCTTGGCCCTGTCAGTGGATCCAGGCAGGTGAGGGATGCACCTGGGCACTGACCCCCTGACCACCTCCCTGGCCCCAGAGGATGGTCTGTCTCTGCCTGCAGCAGAAGGACTCCACCAGGAGCCACCAGCCCAGGCCAGGTCCTGCTGCCATCACAGGGATGAACTTGTTTTCCAAAATCTGCCTCCAACCTGTGGGCACAGCCCTGCACGAGGCTGGGGTGCCAGGGGGCTCCCCGTGGGCTACAGGCTGTCAGGACAAAGCCCTGAATTCTGACTCCCTATTGTATGTCAGTAGAGAGTGTCCTTTAAAGCCTCAGACCATCCAGAAGCTCTCACTCCCTCACCCTCTCCACCACCCTGGATACAGAAATAGTCAGATCTTTTTGTTCATGATTAACTGACTCATGCTTGGAAATCATCAATTTAAAAGCCATTTCAGGCAAAGTTACTGGAATGTTCTTTGCATGGACATATCAGGATATTTAAATTATAAAAGTCTCCAATAGGTGCTGAAAATATCCTTAATAATTTTCTGAAGATATAGTAAATTTGGTGCTAATTACTGTTATTTGCATCCCCACCCCCTCCAGAAAGGGTCTCTGAGAAGTAGAAAGAAATTTGGATACATAATGTGCACTGACAGCTCCTACAGTGTGATGGGGAGGGACAATTTGAGACTGTCACAGGGCTGTGCTCAGCTTCATAGAGATGGGATTTCTCTACATGCTAAAGTATGAGGAAGGCTAAATAACTCACAGGTGTCAACGGCACCAAAGAATTATGTGTGTCTGACCTATGAGAGAATAAATCTCATTTCCTGCTTAAATCCACAAGACATCCCTTTAAGTATAATAAAAATGTAACATTCCCCCCATTTATCTTTTACAATTTTCTCAAATTTATAAAAACAAGATTTTCCAATTTTTAAATATATATTTTTTTTTACTGGTAGATTGTGCTCTTTAGTATCATTTTACATAATTTAATACAATTTGTTCCATCCATTGGTTTTCATGGAGATACAAGCTGTTCGTTTGTGAGAAAGCTGGCATAGGCACGAATGTTGGCAAAGAGTCACCTCCAGGAGTTTATTCAGATTTCAAAGTTGCATGGGGGCACCGGCCATTTTGAAGGAGATAAATGTTAAGGTGGCTTCTTTCTTTATTTTCGATAATATTTATTTGATGTTTTTATTTTTAATGTAGGGTTGACAGCCTTTCCCTCCCCCCCCCGCCTCAGTCCTTGGCAAAGTGAGTCATTGTTATTTTGTCAGCTGAATCGTGGTCACAGAAAATAATCTAAGCTTAAAAGAGAGGCTTTCTCTGAAACGTGTGTTATTGAATGAAAAGAACACAGGTGTTTCTTAATTATTTGTGCAGAAGGAAAAAGTGGTGCTGAGCGGATGAGCTGTAATGATTAACACGCTGAGGAGGAGAGGCCACAGCGAGTGGGATTCTCCTTTCTTCCCTCCTTGCCACCCTTTCTGCCTCCTCCTGAGTGCCACAGGCAGTGTGGGCAGGCAGAGGGGACTGCCCCCCAGGAAGGGACCTGTTTGGCTGTCAAATGTCAAATAAAGCATCCCCGTGGCTGGGGTGGGGTAAGGAATTTAGTGAACCCCCTCTCTGTGCATATCTGTGATAGAGGGGGTGGCAGTTCCTGCTGTGAGCCTTCTCAGAGGGTCTGTACATGCCTGCCTGGAGGCACCAAACCTCTTGGTCATGGTTTGCCCCCACCAGGAAGATGAAGCAGCCCACCAGGGCTTTTGGGCTCAGCAGTCATGAAGGCAATGTGCCACCCCCTTGCATCACTCCTAACCTCAGCTCTGTGCTTCCATTGCAGCACGTTAGGTATTTTAAACTGCAATAACCAGTTCAACATTCATTATCCTGGTGTAGATGCAGGTTTGTGGAGGCTGGCAGCATGAAAATGAAGTTGTGTTTCTGAATGAGGACCCAAACCCGCTGCCCTGCAGGTCCATGGGGATTGTGTCAGCTGGATGCTGTATTTGGGTGCTTGGTGACGTCTCTGCCTTTGCCATATGTTCCTGTAGTGCTCAGGTGTGCAAGAACCATTTTGAGGGCTGGTGGTGCCCTCAGAGAGCATTGCCCTCCATCCTGTGTGCTCCTCAGAAATACCAGGAAGGAATGATGCAATTATGGAGAATAAAATACTAAACCAAAAGGACACAGGGCAGTGGAGCTGGCAGGGTGCGGTGATCAGAGTGGGAGGTTGGCCAAGAAGCTCAGCTGAAGCCACCTCCTCCTGAGAAATGTGATGAACACAGATTTTTAATGATTTCAGGTCACTGGTTACCCACGGTTCACACCAGCTCTGTAACCCTGTCCCTCACCGTGCCGATGGGGACATCAGGGCAGGAAGGCTGGTGGCTCCCTTTGGAGGGGCCCTGTCCCCTGTTCCAACCAGAAATGTGTTTTGACAGTGCCAGATCAGATGGTCCTGAGGCAGGATCAGGCATCCCATTACACAAATGCTGCTCAAGTCATTGAGGGGGATTACTCAGCTGAAATTTGTCTGGTTACTCATCAGGGGGAAGTAGAGTAAAATTCTCAAATTTGTACCCTGTTGTGTGAAGTTGAAATGATGTTTCTCAAAACCTTGCCACACAACAGAATGAGCTTTTTGATTTTTTTCCTTTGTAATGCCTTTTTTGGGTGTTTTTTGTGTTTTTTTTGTTTTTTTTTAAATCAAACTCTGGTACTTCTGACTGTTGTAGGGAAGCATTCCTACAAGCACTCCCCAGAAAAAGAGCCTATATTGATACCAACATGTACTAAATGATACATCAGTGCAAAGCCTCCTATGGAAGAACTCCAAGGTGGAAAACCCCAGAATATCCAGTATTTAAATAGCACTCCCTATTCTGCATGGTGGTAATGTAATACATATATAATTGTGCCCCACTCTCCTGAACCCCATTTCAATGAGTATTGCTGCTGATATTGAACCATCAGCCTGATTCTGGGACTCACCTCCCAGATCTGGTGTAGAGTGTGCTGTGTCTCAGTGGCCCTTGTTGATCTGATGCCTTGTGCAGTCAGGGAAGTTTTCTTTTTTTCTGTTTCCTGGTTTTGGTGCTTTTTGTAACCCTATCAAAGCAACCATGAGCCTTGTTCTCTCCTCTCCCTGGCCATCTGCTTGAAGCATCTGGTAATCAGGTGCAAGCCCCCACATCCAGAGCATTCATGCTTAAATTTGCAGCTACCTTGCCACCCACATTGGCTTTTGTTATACTGCCAAGATGTACCTCTTTGTGCACTCGATATGAGAGAGGCTTAAATTCCACCATCAGCCTACTGAAATTGTGATGGGCCAGGGTGACATTATCACCTTTGAACATAGATATGTATCAGCCTTCTCCCATTTTTCTCTGCTAGAGTCTCCAGCTAATCTCTGCTCCAATTGCTCATCATACCCAAGCCATGTGTGTGCTGCAGAGGTACAGCTCCGAGTTGCAAATAATTTCTCAAAGAAATATCTCAGTCTAAAACATGATGATGCTTAATGTGCACTTGTCATTTCTGGGATTCTTCTTATATCCCTTTTTCCATCTGAGTAATCTCTGTGTATGTGTCTCCATATAAGAGACAAATAGAGTCATTGTTCTGCTCCATATTTTAATTCCATATCTGTATTTTAGGGACATTGCTGCCTTCCCAACAGACTGACTAAGTATTACAAACTGCCAAATTTAGGCTTTTGGAAGTGGCTGCTACTGAAATTGCCCATTGAATTTAAGAGCAGACAAATAATTTCGTCAAAAACAGAAAAGCCAATGACCTTGAGCACTACCCCCTGTCCCTTACAGAAGGATGTCTAAAGAAGAAAAGCCTCACTGCTGCTGATTTGTATTTGTGCATCCCCAGATTAGAAAAGAGAAAAACATCTTGACTTTTGATTTTCTATCGCATCAAAATTTTCATGTGTGCTTGATCTGTTAGAGCAGAAAAATCAAACTGAAGCACCTGGTTGTGGAAGGACATGGAGACATCAGGTATTTGCTATCTCCTGTGTTTGGATGGAAAGAGAGCCCATCTGTTTGAGTAGGACTGTTTTATTAACACAATAAGAGTTGCAGACAACAGTCCCAGGGTGAGGTGGTCCCTGGGCTTGCAGCTGCCCCGCCTGGTGCTGGGATTGGAGAGCCTCTATTCCCATCACAGCATCTTGCAGACCAGCCCAGGCCCCTCCAGCCCTCCCAGGCCCCTCCAGCAGACCCAGGGAGCCTCCCAGGGGAGGTCAGCAGCTTAGCTGCTCCTGGCCTCAGAAAATGACCTGTGCCTCACAGGTGTGAGATTTGCCTTGATGTCCTCAGTGGGGTCTGCCCAGCCCAAACTGGGACATGCTCCCCACCACAGGCACACCAGCAGCAGGGGCAGTTTCTAAAACTTGGTGGTGCACCTTTTAGCAAGTATCACACAGCATTGGCTTGCTGGTCCTGAGGCATTGGCTGTGTCAGCTAATGAGAAATGCAGGAGAATGGCAGCAAAGAAGGACAATTCCAGAATGATTATACAAATCAGTCTTAGAAGGATTTTCCTGTAGCTGAGACCAGATTCATGTGTTGAAGGGAGATGGTAAAGCACCAACTAAAAGCAGCAACTCTCTTACAGTACCTACTGCAATTAATGCCATTCCTATGTTCTTGGTATACGCATCAATATTTTTTTTCTTTCCAGACTGCTTATTCACGGCTGCTATCTTCTATTACACCATTTTTTTTAATGCGATATTAAAAAAACCCCATGGAAATAGATATAATGCCACCTTTTTTTTTAAGTTTAAAATTGATTAAGAAGCAGCCTTAATTGATATAATTGTTTAGGAAGTTATAACTATTTTATTTGTGGGGATGATTTCTCAGCATTTGAAAACAATGTTAAAAGGTGACGAACAAATCTGCAGCATGTTTGTTTAAAACATGAGATATTTCACCAACTCCTTAGAATTATTTCAAAGATAATAAAACTGTATTTGTTATTTTTTGAACCTGCTTGGTCTAGGTTTTTTCAGGCTTTTCTCATTATGTGCCTATTCCCTGACCCTCAAAATATGAACTCCAGGCAGATATTTTTGCATATGAGAGGACACATTGCATCCATGTGTGATCCCTCAAGTTTGGCACAGCGTTGTCACGCATTCTACGGTCTGTAAGCACCTGCCCTTACAGATCACCCAGATATTGCTCTGTGTCATTTTCACAGACTATAAGAAAAGACAATAAATGCATTAAATATGGCTTCACAGGATTTCTCCACAGAAAGAGCTGGAAAGCCTTTATAGGTTATTGCAAAAGTCAGAAATAAATCCAGAGGGAATTTTCCACAAATGGGTAAAAAAAAAAGGAGTGTTTAGAAGAGGCCTTATTGGCTTGAGTCATGAAGCTGGCTCTCTCTGAGTGCTGTGCTGTAAGTTTAGTGGGAAAAGTTTGACAGCAATTTAATTTTCATTGACAAATACTGTCATAATATTGAGGGAAACTGTATCAACAGTAGTGGTCGATGCTCAACCAGTCATATGGACTGGACGAGCTTACCATATGCTTAACTACAAACTTCTCTTGGAAAGCTCCTTTAGAACACTTGACAAGCTTAAGATACTAGTCAGTAATGAGCTTGAACAGAACATGTGAAGTTTTACATTTCATACAGAAAATGGATTAGTGTTGATGTGTTTCCTGTACAGAGGAGATTTGTGCGCTGGTATCTGCAGCTACAATGCCTGTGTGTATTTCCATAGCCTGAGGTTCACCCAGTCAAAGGAAATTTAAAAGTGAAAATGAAAAAAAAAAAAAAAAGAAAACCAAACTTAATTTATTTCTTCTGCACGGCATTAAGGTGAGAATATTTTCATTTATGTTACACATAGAGTGTTTGAATTTGCAGTTTCTGGTAGTAATGGGATGCCAAAAACCACAAACCGAGGCAACCCCCCATATTAGCATGATAATTATTACAGCAGGTGATAGGTCCAGGCTTTCATTAATGTGCAGTATTACTACCTTCTCCTTGCAATGAACCTTTTAGTCTGATCACTGCCTTTAGCATTTTTTACTGTGATTTCTGTCTATAATTTCACACAGTCTCTGAGTATCTGAGATGGTGTCTACCTCCCTGATGACAGGATCAAATCAGGTATCCAAAGATGCAAATGCTTTGTCTTGCATCTCAGTGTGTTTCAGTTCTGTTTTATTGCTTTTGGGTGGGTTTTTTCTGGGGGGGGCAGATTCTGATTGTACCCAAAATTAAGGGGTCTTGTTCTAAATGTGTCCTGTTTTCCCCCTTTTCCCCCCTCATCCCCTTGGCACATGAATTTCGGCTCCTATGCATTTTGTCCTTTTTTTTTCTAATGCATTTTTTCACATTCATAGACATATATATGTCTATATATATAAATATGCCTGTATGTATTTAATGTATTTTTGACTGTGGCCAAACACTGTGCCAGGTTAGAGACTCAGTTAGATAATTCAAACAGAAGTCTGACCTGATTCTGTCTTAATTTGCTATGTTTTGTTATCATTGAGCCATTTGTAATTTAGTTACATGTAGAGTAGTTCAGTGATGAGCAAGTTTTAACAATATGGAAGGCATAATGTATGCTTACATGAAAAGCATATACAGCCCTTCATTGCACTTTGTACTTGGGAATCATTCTCTTTCTTTTCAGTTTTGCTGTGCTTTCCTCCCTGAAAACTACCTGTCCTCATTAGAAAGAATTAAAAAAATAGCTTTAAAAGTAGGAACAGAAAATAGCAGTTTCTATGCACAGTTCAGCTGTGGCATATTTTCTTAGGGTAAATATTTTGGAAACTGCTTTAATTTCCACGGTTTGCTGTTTTAAAGATAGTCTTGTAGAGCAAAGGTAGAATAAAGCATGGCTTGTATCCCTTTGCCCCTTTGAAAATCACACGTGACTCCTGAATTGGCACTTTTACAGAATAGATGGGGAATCAAGTTCAGTTTTTTTGTTGGCACATTGGTCAAACCTTCTGCCATCAAGAATAGTAACTACCCTTTATTTTCCAAGCAAAGGGAATGGATGATCCCCTCAATTCTCTCATCACTGTTTTCACCCCACTATTTCACTATTAAATTTTATTCCTTGTCTGAAGCTGGGATTTAGACTGCTTGGCCTCAAATTAGCTGGGTCTAGATGGTACCATCTGCCGAATGCACAACAGCTATTAAGATGCTTTGATTTTTAGCATGTTTTTTTAATGTAGTCATCTGACAAAGAAAAGAAAGCAAAAACGGTGTCCAGCACTATTTATTTTATCAGCCTGGCAAATGAACTCTATTGGCATGAGTGCATTCCTTGTAGCAAGTGCCTGAGAGTACGAGTGTTATGATGGCTTTGAAGCTTGCCGTGAGATCCTGTTTTATTAAGAGACACGCAAACCCACCTGCCATGGGCTGGAAATGTTAAAAAATCATTACTTGGCATGAGATGGCCAAACCAGGAGCCATTGTAATGGTGTGTTGGCCATGGTCTTCTGGCATGGCACATCACTTGCCTGGTTTATCTTGGAAATACTCGTTATCCCTCAGTACTACGTCCCTTATCGCTATTTTAACAGTAAAGAGGCAAAACCTCTCTAAAGAAACGAGGATGCTGCAGCTGCCTGTGGGTGCCCAGCCCTGCTGCTGTCCATCAGGTCCCTGCTCTCAGCACCCATCCTGCCTGAGCCAAACCTCAGCCCCCACACTGCAGCCTTGCCTTGCTGACACTCCCATTTCATTCAACACTACCCTAATCAACAATATGGCACAGAAGACAAATTCCCACTATTTTCCTTTGTCCTCCTCTAATGCTGGAGCAGTTTTGTCAAAGAAACCCGCAGGACCTTCCTCTACAATGCTGCCAACCTGGTGTGTCACCACCAGGTTTTTATTCATCCTGCATGAAGAGAAGCATTTATCAGCTGGTTTTGAAGCCTCATTTTGCATTTAAAAGTGCAATAATTGGACCAAAGACAATAGAGTTATAAGCTTTTTAAAAAAACCCAAACAGCCAAGTCAAGATGATCTTACATGGGGGGGCTAAGTGACTGTGGGAATTTGCTTTTAGATGGAAGGAGTCCAAACACTATCGTCATGATCTGGGCTGTTTTGGGTGCTTTTCAAGCATTTATTTGCATTGATATGATCAAACACCCAGTTCAGAATGGCTGCTTTAAACTCAACAAAACGAGCACAGGGATTCACCCAGGGCGAATCCAGAACTGTGTCTGGAGCTTTGTGCCTCGTTTTTAACAAGACCTTTTCTGTGTTCACTTTTTAAATGATGACACCAGACTGGGGGTTGTCGTTCAACAGATTGTTGGTTCTTTTAACAATTTGTTCAATGGAGGAGGAGGAGGAGGAGGGAGTAGAGGCAGCTATATTTGTAACTACTGTTGTTCAGTAGAATAATTGATTTTTCCAGTTTGGCAACCAATCCCCATTTTCTGCTGCTTTACTATTCCCCCCCCTCCTTTCCCCTTCATGTCTTCAACAAAAAGACACTTTTTCCTTCCAATTTTTAATAGCAATTTGTAGTCTCAGCTTTCTTGATTGAGGAAACAGGGTCCAAGAAGGAACTAGTGCTTTTCTTGGTGCTGGTCCAGGTGGGGACAAGCAGCTTCCTCAAAAGCACCCTGCTGTGTGAGCACCCCTGACTTTCTGCACTGTTAACACAGGACTTTTGTGACTCTACAGCCTTGGCAGCTCTTACTCAAGATTTTGTTGGGGTTCTTTTTTTTTGTTTTTTTCACGGAAGTTTTACAGAAGGAAGCACGGAGACATTGCACCCTCAGGGCAGATCTTTATGCTGTTTGTCACAGCAGATGCTGTGCCCATGCCTGGCTCTTTGAGCTCTGAGGCTCCATGCTTTGGTGGTACCTGGTTTTGTCCAGGGGCAGTCACCAGTAGCAGCCTGCCAGTCACCTGGGAGATGTTCTCTGGGTGCAGGGGTGTCTTAATGGTTCTGTACTCTTCAATTATTTTTTTAAGAATGCTTTTTGCTGAATTCTGCAGTTCTTAATTTTTTAAAAAAATTATTATTATTATTTTCATATATGTTTCTCCACCAAGAGAAGCTCTGTAATTCCTGAGGTACATATACATTCTGGGCTTGCATTGCACAGTGCCTAAGCCCCTTCTTTGGAACCACAATAAAAAGGCTGTTCAGCCCCTCACTCGAGGCCCCCAGCAGTGTCTTATGGGGTGAATGTAGCCAGCTTCTCTGAACTTACTCCTTATCATCCTGTTAGCTTTTGGTGTTCAGGCTTAATCTCTCAAGGACTGTTGAGTGCCTTTTTTTTAATTATTAATTTAATAATTATCCCAGCTGGAGGCAGTACTCCATATAATATGCTGGCTGAGATATATATTTTTTAACCTTTTTTTGGAGGTGGAAGGTGCTTCTCCTGATTCTTGACTTTCAGTCCTGCAGTATCTGGGTGCTGGCCTGGGGTGTGTGGGAGGTTTCTGCCTCTGCTGTAAGAAACTTGTGCATCTATTTGCTGCCAAATTTTTAAAGCCCTTTTAATGTAAACACGTACAAATGTCTCCAAAAAAGGCCTTAAAACTCCAGTGCAGAACTGTATTTGCATGTTAAACTTAAGAACATATTTAATATATTACCAGTAATTGATTTAATGCCTAAGTAAGACTAACTATGCATAAATTAGTAAAATACTTGCAAGAGAAGTGCAATAATTGCCTTCTAGTGAATGAAGTAGTTAAGGCTTCTATTTACTAGCTTTGTTAAGCATAAATGTCTAACATTTAGACTTCAGCAATTTCTTCAGCACCAGCCCTTGAACAGTATTCAAAAATATGACTGAATTTTGCAAGTTACTGTAATTTGAGGCTTTTTCCAAAGCTTCTAAAGTCAGACAA
This sequence comes from Haemorhous mexicanus, assembly GCF_027477595.1. NCBI lineage: Eukaryota > Metazoa > Chordata > Aves > Passeriformes > Fringillidae > Haemorhous > Haemorhous mexicanus. Next base: position 7,971,371 of record NC_082352.1, on the reverse strand, counting down.
AGAAAATTAAAAAGAAAAAAAAGTCCTTTCTTTTCCTCTCTTTTTTGATTATTGCAAATTGGGTATAATAATCTTGGTTAGTTTGACTATTAGCAAGGTGAACATGCATCATTAACAATAGGATTTTATGAACATTTTTGCAATATTATGTAATATTTAAATTTATGTTGCTTTTTTTTTCCCAATTTTACATGTAGTAATTAATTTTGTCTTACTGACAGATGATTCTCAATGACTGATTTTCAAGAAAAAATCCAGACAGGTATTTTAACCCTTTGTTTTCATTCTAGACACCTCACATTCATGGGTCTGGTTGTAATTAAGGGGCTCTGTGCTTGGCTCGGTTGTGAATTAAAGCTCAGTGCTGTTTGTAGGAGTTTCCATAGCTGTAACTTCATGCTGCCCTTTTTCTGGATGGGGGGTGGGAGAGTGGACAGAGATTTTTGCTTTGCTCTGAGTAAAATATCCTCATGCCATGCATTGCCCAAATCACCCCCTCCTGTTTTTTGGGTATCCCGTAGAGGAGCGTGCTGGCAGGCAGTGGGATCCCCACCTCTCCTCTCCCCCCTGCAAGAGACTCTGAATCCACCTCGTGTCCCAGCAGGAAGAGGGATGTTGGTGATGTTTAGGGCAGAATGGGACAGCAATAATGTGCCTCTCCTGCTAGGAGCAGATGTGACTTTCCAAGAAGCAAGGGAGGGAAGGGCAGATGTGGGGCAGCCAGGCCCCAGCACCTGTAACACAGAGCCCTTGTCCTGCTGCTTGAGTATGGTGAACTGACTTCTGTCTCCTCCTTCACCCTCCCTCTCCTTGCTATTGATCCCCCTCTTAGTCTTGTGATCTGTGTATTTCCAGTATTTATCACACTGTGCTTGCAGAGGGTGACAGTGTCACATCTCTTGGGACTTCCACTACAAATCACTGTTTTTAAGGCTATACCCTGCAGGTGTAGCCCTGCAAACACTCAAGAATTAACATGCATTATGAGATAGGCATAAGAGCTGTCCTAGGAGTTACAGACAACTGCAGATAGCCAGTCTGTCACTTGCCCTGTGGCTGTAGTGTTGCATGTAAATCCCATTTGTTTCCGTGGTAGTTGGAGCAACAGAAATTCTGGCCTCCCATTTCCAGTAACTTCATGCTGGGTTTTTAAGGCAGAACCATCACCAAAAGCATTCCCTTATGGCCCTTTTTTGGGATATATTTTTTGCTGGGGAAATCATAAACCTGCCCACCAAAGTAGCTGAAGTGAGCTGGGCATGAGGGCAGACAGCAGAGGCTGCTGGGCAGTGGGGCTTCTCAGCAGCTCAGCTGGGGGGTGGGTCTTTGTGCATCCTCTGGCACCTCTCAGTTACCTGCTTTCACGTGTTATGTGCATGAAAATGTGCAGATTTGAGCCGGCTGACATTTTTTTTCCCGGCCCATGATACAAATTAACAGTCTTTATTTTATAATATTTCATTTGAATAGCAGCTCTCATAGTTTTAAAGTACTGAAGGATGAAAAGTCAGGAATGTAATTGCACTGTTTGGCTTTTGTTCTGAGTGAGTCATGGTGTAATATTTTTCCACAGGTTGCTAATGCTGCCCTGGGTTGTGCGTGACATTGACTATCATCTCTGTGTAAAGAAATTCCACTTAAATTCCATTAGTGCCTGCTTTTCCTTAGCCTCAGCTCGTGCCTGCCAGTTATTAGATGGGGCTGTAACATGAGGCTACTTCAGCAGTGGTGTTATCCCTACCTGGGCTTCTAAGGAATACTGGCCTGGTTTAGATTCTAGCTAATGGGGATAATTTTGTCACTTGGCTTTTTGGATGCTCTGTATAGGCCCAGTGATAAAGGTAGCCAAAGTTAGGGTATGGTACAGAAAATATTTCCTTGTTGTCCTGTTAAAGAGTACAGGAAAGATTTTTCACAGTTAATTTGGAAATTCCAGAAATATCTCTGTTTCTTTTTATGCTGACATTAGGTTCTAGGTTAAAGATTTTAATTTCTCATTTTTCACCCTGGTTCTTTCTGCCCCTTCTGCCTCGACTAAGCAGAGCGGCGAGTGTTGCCTGCCTTTTGTTCTTACCACTGTGTCACTTGACATTTTTTCTCTGTTGAATCATATCCCATCACTTTCCCTGCTCACTAAAAGGCAGGCTGGATTTTTTTATTTATATATTGTCCCTTCATTTAAATTGTCTGCAGCTTCTCCTCCATTTCCCAGTCTGAATAAATTCCATCCCGTTTCTGCATGCTGTTGAAACAGAAGCTGAATGAACCGAGGTTCTGCAGTGATCTTTGGGGCAGGCCAGCTCTCCCCTTGCACACTCTGCTCTTGCTGTTAGCATGCAGAGCACTGTGCCCTCACATGCTGTCCGGGTCGTGATGCATTATTTAGCTCAGCCTCTCGTCAGAACTTACGGCGTTGTAGCCTGTTAGGGGATCATGTGGCACTACCTTTCAGAGAGCCCACGTAAATCATGGTCATGGATTCCTCTGATTCTTTTTGAGTTAGTTTGGGTTTTTGTTGTTTTGGTTTTTTTTTTTTTATTCCCATGGGGTGTTATTTTTTTCGAAATATTCTATTAGTTTTGTTACGTATGAGCTCCCTTTTGTGAATCCATGCTGAATATCTTTAATTAAATCATAACTTTCCCTATTTTGTCCCTGATTAGTGTTTCCAATATCTTTCCCACTGCTGAAATCAGGCTGACTGGTGTTTAATTTTCTTGATCTTCCCTAGAGCTGCTGTTATATGTAGGTGTCACATTAGTCGTCCCGTCCACAGCTACCTCCCCTGCTCCCGAAGATGTTCCACAGATATTTGCTAAAGTATCCCCTTGCTTCTGCCTCTTTCCAGATTCTGGCTGTCATCCCATCTGTGGTATTTCTTTAGCTGCTTGAAGAAGTGCATTTTTACAGTTTCAACTTTTGGATTTATTAATCTTGTCCATGGTAGCTGCTGCACGTGTTGGTGTTTGCAGCCGCCTCGGTGGCGGGTGTCCTGCTGGGTGCCCACCTTGGTTGGTGCATGTGCAGTGCAGGGTGGCCTCGTGCCACCCTCCCCATGTGCATCCCAGATAAACACAGCAATCCTGTTGGATGTGCCGAGGCCATTGTGCTGTGCCCAGACCATCCTTCCTCTTCAGTCTGAGATCTTCTGCTCTGCTGTTTTGGATTTCCCAAGACAGACATCACTTCTCTGACCCTTCATGTATTTTTGTCAGGCCCCATGTGTATTTTCTGCTGATATGAACTCATCTTTGAATACTTGCCATTTCCGTATGGAGTTGTTTCCTCCGCTCCTTTATTCCATTCAGGGTCTGCTCCTCCTCTCATTGAAGTCAGCTGGGAGTTTTGCCATTGCCTTCCTCGAGAGCAGCAGTGAGCCTGCGATTCACTGACACTTCCAGCATGCTCTCAGAATTAACCCAGCTGAAATTGAACATCGATATTGAGCTTTATATTTTAGTTGTAAATCCAACTCCAACTCCTTGAATGCTGCTTCTGTTTGAAGAATGGCTACTATGAAGTAGTCCATTAATTTTAATGTAACTCTCCATGGTTAGATTTGGGTCATAACATTTCCACTGTCATGACTGCAAAAACAACATCAATAGAAAACTCAGGTTTTCTGGATGTTTCACCAGATGCCCCAAAATCTGCTTGTCCTTCTTCCCTGTCACTGGGAAACTTTCTGTCATACAAAACTTGCTCAAATAGTGTTTAAATCTTTGGGGGACAGGGAAAAAAAAATAAAATCTGTGAAAACAAGGTTAAGTAGAGGATTTGTGGGTAGGAGGGGTTGGTTTTTAACAGTAGTATGAACACTTTTGCTTTTCCCTTGGCATTAATGCTGAGAGTCACATGCCTCTGTCCCCACAAACTATGGTGGAAATGAGCCCACAGGACCCGTGATTTCAAGCAGAAAACTGCTGCTCTGTCCTTAGCTCACCCCACTGTGAGGAAGGCTGGTACCACATATGGTATGTAAGCTCACACTCACTTCTCTGAGACCATGGAAACCCGAGCATGATGGAATACATCAGGGATGGAGTGGCAGCCTTGATTGCGAATATTTTTTTGCTAAAGTCAGACACTGAATGTTACTGTAATGACATTTTATGTCTCTCCTTCTATATTCTAGCAGAGAGAGCCACAGGTGTTCCACTGGAATTACTCACACATTTATAGAATTGGACATTCTGTCATTAAATGGACTTAAAACTAAAAAGCCTTTGTCTGCAAAAGGTGGCCAATAGAAAGGGACTTTGGATTATCTGATATCCCATAACTTAATCATATGGCTCTTAAGAGTAGGGCATAAGCAGCTGTGTCTCACTAATATGCATGCAATATGTGTAAAGTGATATGCTTTAATTCTAAACTTGTTTTTAGCAGGAAGAAAAAAGCGTTTAGATGAGGAACATTAAGATTCAGCATTAACCATTTTTTTCCTCGGGGCAAAATTATTCATCACCTGATATTTATTAAGGCAACATTTTTATTTTATTGCTCTGTACTGTAAAGAGTCTTTCCAAACATTCTCAAAGTTGTGCAGGGAAGTTTTATGGGCAGACTTGCAGGCTGCATTTAAAGTGGTTTTCAAAATTTGAGAAAGACAGATAGATATTTTCCTTTTCCTAAATAGCAATGTTGTCAAACCTCATATTGGAAGTAACAGAGATAAGCAGTCATTTAATTTATTATTTAATTTTAAATTTTTTTTTGATCCATCCTCCCACATTATATAAACTTGATTTCTGTATTGTAGCCTTAATTGTTAGTTTGTGTTGGTTTAATCTCTCCTATTTAAGTATGTTTGCTTTAATAATATTTAAAAAAACTAAGACAAAGAAACTGTAGATTAGAGACTTTATTTTCAGGGTAAAATGATACGGATAAGTGAGCGTCAACTGACCAGAAATTATTTGCTTCTGTCTGTTAGACACGTAATGGAGTCATTTAACTAGTCAAATTAGGAGCTGTAGAAATGCACCATGCTTCATTACTGAGTTCGAATGGGCACCATTTTACATTTACGTCAAAAATTATCTCATAGCAAATTAATGTTTTCATTGTGTGGGGAAGCGGGAGCTGTGCAGTATCAGCACCACCTAGAGGATGCGACACAGATGGCTTGGAGATGCTGGCCACAGAAAAAACGAACAGATTATCTCCAAAATGCAAAGCACTTCCAACAGGCTGCTGCCTTCCCCACATTAGCCCCGAAAGTTTTGCTGCCTCGTTCTCTCAAGCTATGCCTGTCCCCATCAGCTCACCCAAAGCTGTGTTTATGGCACAGGTTGGGTCGAGTCTTCTGTAAAATCCTTCAATGTTGATACCACAGGTTGCGTATTTTCAGTGCAAAGAGATGCTGTTAGAAGTCAGAATATCACTTGAAAAATTCAGAGGATACGGGAAAACAGTATGAATTTCAAGGTGAGGTTAGAGAGGTTACTCATCCTTGAAATTTCCTGAAAAGCAAAAAAGTAAAAAGGAAGTTATTTAACAAATTGCATACTTGGACTAATGGAAACAGCTAGTGTCTTCAAGTGTAGAAAAAGAAACAATGAGGGCAGAGTTTCAGCTTGAGAAAATTGTGGCAGTGGATAAGCACCATGCAGGGACTGAACAAGGTAACCCAGAGAATTAGCACCGATAAAAATTGGTCAGTGAGAACTGTGAGCTGTTTAAAGCACAGAATGGTTTTGGGTGGCTCAAGGTGTGCTTTCCCAGGGGGGTAGTTATCACACAGGAGGAAATATCAAACCTAAAAATAAACTCTCACTTCTCTGTGGGCAGACGCTCCCAGGTGGGACCATGGCAGCTCTTCCAGCAGGGCCAGGGCACTCCTGGCACCAGACAGCCAGAGGAGTGGCAAGGCAGGAAATTCTCATGCCTAAGTGTTTTGTGGTGAAAGACTGCAGAGGCTAAGTGCCTCTGGCAGGGTGGTTTAGTGTTTCAATACAACTCCTGGAATTCTGGAAGGGGACAAAGAGTTAGCAGTGGTCAGTGTCCTGCCCCAGCAGGTGCTGCAGGCAGAGTCCTGAACAGGGGCTGCTCTGAGCACTTCCCTCAGTGCTCCCACCAACCACAGCTTGGAAACCCAGGGCAGGGCAGGAGCCAGGACATCCCCTCATCACCCAGCCCAGCCTTCTCTCTACCTGAGCCAAAAGGTGTTCCCCAGCAATTCCTTCTAGGAAAGGGTCTTCTTGCACATGGGAACACAGAGAATGCTGGGCAAAAATTTGCAGGATTTGAGCCTCAGCTATGATTTGCATTAAAGATATGTTGTAAATTGACCAGAATATCTAAACATGTTTTCCAGTCCTATTAAATGTTTTGCATGCATAATTGTATAATTCTCCATATTAATATTCTTAGAAGACGTTTCCAGAAGAAAACAAAAATATCCACAAAGTACTTTGACACAAAGAACAGGAGCTAGAGACAAAGATGAGCTGAGAGGGCGAAATAGACCAGAATTCATTTAGTTTTACATTTATCTCTGGTGCAAATGATCACTCATTAATTAAAATGTTGCTGCCCATTGGAGTTTGAAGACAAAAATTCTTCATAATTGTTTAAAGTATGTAATTTTTTTGTTATTTTACATATTTCAATGACTTGCTCTTCAGAATTCTTTGAAAAATCAAATAATTGCCTGTGATATTATTTCATGGCTAGGTATAGTGTCTTAAACCTGCACTGAGCTGTAAGTTCAAGAATCTGCCAGGGACTTTAGGGCCATGGTTATGATAATGCCAAATTGGTAGATGATAGTCCAGGTCTGTAAGCAAGTTTTCTTTTGTTCTAGAAAAAGCTTTCTTCTTATTTCTTTTAATGGCTGAAGCTCCTTGTGGAAAAGGATTTCTTTGAAACAACACTGGAAAAAGTTGAGAGTCTTGTTTACAAGTACCCAGGTATTTTTTTTCTTTTTTTTTTTTTTTTACTGTAGTGGCACTTTACCTGTTCTCGTGAATCTTGTCTGCTGAGATAGTTCAGCCTTCATGTTATGTTTACCAAGGCCAGACTAGAGGATCAAATAATTTATATCCATTCCTGTTGGGTTTTATGTAATAACTTTGGAACTCATATAAAGTAATGATCCACAAACTCTTTTAATGTTCATTATAAAATATGAAATATTTCTCAGAACCATTGCAATTATGTGACCAGACATAACTGTTTCACACATGAGTAAATACAGGGAGGTTTAACATAACTTTATTATCTTCCTGTCTTTTCTTCTCATTGATGTGATAATACTGTTTTAATATTTTTCTAAAGAAAAGTTAAGTAATTTCAGAATCTCTATTGAGGCCTAGTTTATTGGTTTTTGTAATAGAGTACTCAAGAATAATTGTATTTATGATTAGACTGATAGAAGTAAATGTTGTTGTGCTGAATAGGGGTAAAATACCCTGAAAGCTTTATATTATTATACAAATATACACGCATACATCAGTAAAAAGAAATTATTAATATCTGTCTGTCTGTCTATGCATTTATTTTATGCTCATCACAGTATCAGTGCACCTCCTCTGGAGACTTTCAGGGGTTTAGCAGTTATTAAAATGTCAGGAGATCTAGGATGGCAAAACTCATTAAGGCTACATTAAAAAAACACACGCCTTGCCTGATACTCAGAGCTAACCTTTAATTTCCCCCTCCTCTCCTGATTTTCTTGGATTTAGACCAGACATAAAGTGGGTCCTGCCACAACCTAAACTCTCTGCTGAAGCTGATCAGTGCTTGTCAAGCCTGGCTTGGGACTTTGTGGACTTTTCCAGGTTTCCTGCCCTGTTCAGGGTAAGAGAAGCCTCTGAGCTTTGTAGCAGGCAGCCCTAAAACCTTTCCCATCTCCTCTTCCACGTGATGCCTTCACAGGAGAGATGGACTCAAGGCTAACTCTGAGGCCCTGCCTGTGTCGCTGAGTCAGTTACAACATTTGGGGCTAACACAAGGTGGAATAAGAAGATATTCCCCTTAGAATAACAGCACAGAGGGAAGTCCCAAGAGGAGGATGGGCCCCTTCCCTTCCTTGAGGAGCAGGAGGAGGGTGAACATGTGCATTCAAACTAGAAAATATAACATTTTTGTCTACCAACTCTAGCTGGTAACATAAAGTAACAGCATTTTGATCTCCAGCTGAATGGTGCTGTACAAATAGAATCAGAAAAATGATTCTTCGGCCAGGAGAGCACAACCTAATCAGGAACTCACTCAAAAATGTAAACTGTTTTCCCCTGGTTCTCCCCTTGTCTGCCTGATGTCTTTCCCCTGGCTGACTGGTGGAGGCTGGTGCTGTGGGTTTGTCCCTGCTCTGTGCCACCCTGAGGGACAGCAGCTGGGCCAGAACAGCCCCAGGGGTGACAGGAGCCTGCATGGTGACCAGGGGACAGGACACAAAGGGCATCTGCAGCAGGGCTCAGGCTGCCTTGGTGAAGCTGAGACACACTGACAGACCCTGGGGACGTTTTTTTCCTATTTTGCCTATCTCTGACCCCAAAAAATGGTGTGCTATGGAGAGGGGCTACACAAAAACTCCATGGACTTCCAGGCACTCAAAGGTTTAATCTCTTCAGCCCCACTGTCCTGCTTGCTTCTTACTAGAGGTTTTGTGCAGGGCAGGGGTCATTTTCATGCATTAAAAAAAGTGAATTTAGAAATGTTATTTTCAGGAGTCAGGGATAACCTGAAAAATTCTAAGTGTGGAAGCAATGAATCTGTTAAACCCTGTCATCCTGAAGGAGAGAGAGGAATTATTTCAGAGAGTCCCTCTGTTAGATGGAATGCTTGTAGGACATTCTGTTCTCCCCACTTTTACATTAAAATGTCTTTGTTTGTCATTATGAAGTGCTGGTGTGCATTGAAAAATGAGTCCAGTTGTATTTAGCAGTAGCAAAATGTGATATAACTAATGATACAATGAGAGGTATAAAGTATGCAGAAGATGCAATGGACCTGGAAGGATACTGGCTCTCCATTTCTATATCTGAGTTTAGCTTTGTAATATTTTAAAAATTAAATAGTTTTGTTGTGGAAAATTTTCTTATAAATTTTTTTAAGTTTTGAAATTCAAGGGTTGTATCTATTTTTAGTAATTTAGGCATTTTTGGTCCATCCAAATTTGTAAACTTGATTATTTTTTAAGATTATGGTTTGACCAGACAGAGTTACTGTAGTTAATTTGTTTGACACTGGAAACTAAATTTTTACTTGTCTTTGGAAAGTATGAAAAAAATCAAAATCAGATTGTGAAAGATTTTACTTTGCACATAGAAGAATACAGGTCTAGCTAGGATAAAGCCCTACATTAAAGGAGTCAGGAGGGAGATCTGAAGACAAAGGTTTAGACAAACACCCAGGCCTTTCTGCTCCAGAGTTCAAAGCACAGAGAGGGAGAGCCATAAGGGAAAGGCTACTTTTGAACTTGTGCTCTGTGCTGGACGTTCACCCTCAGTTTCATGTAACTGTTTTCTGCAGAGAAGCACATGATTTACTTCACCAGGGATGGAATTTTTCACTCTGTGCCCTTGACCTGAGGATGCAGTATTCAGATTCATAAAAAAACCTGTTGGTGAGTTTCAACATGTTATGGCCAAGTATGCATTACAAAATTCCTAACCTGAGCTGATGCTGCAGGTTTGGGTAGCAGTTGTACACATTGAATGTGTTTACATGCATTCTTCATAAACAAATTAAATCTGTGTTTTCAGACAAGTTTCACTTCACTTTGGAACTGCTAAACACCAAAAATTCAGGACATACATTGATTAGTTCAACAATCAGGTAATTTTTTGGAACATGGAACAAGTCAATTGTATTTTAAACTTGTCTCTAATGCTAAATGGATTTATCATGAGCATTACATGTGCACTTTTAGCATATGATCAGAGATGTCTTAGTTTATTACAGCATTTTCCTTGTGATATTATGAGCTAGAAATACTATCTTCAGTCCTGTCAGCATAAAAACTGCTCAGCAGGAGGTGAAGCACATGAAGCAGTTTCCAGGCCTCTTAACATACACAATTCATGCAACTGAAAAGGTTTTGATAGCTTCTTTTTTTTTCCCTTTTTTTATTTTTTTTTTTTTTTTAACCTTGGATGCCTAATGGTTGACTTTTTGTTGTAATCTTGAGACACTGAAATGTTCTTTTTCTGGAGAAAGAATCCTTCATTAACTCCCATCCCCAAAGAAAGTTAAAGCAGTCTTTTCTGGTTTATTAGGTATTGGGCAAGAGATTACATCAGAGGTGAGAGGGCTCTGTGTAGTTAAGAGCAGGGTGAGATGAGATCACATAGGCTGAGATTTCAGCTAACATTAGCTATGCTCCTGCCCCCTAAATCAGTGGTGCCCAGGTAGCTGGTACCACTTACAGCCAGATACCTGTTTCTCTGCCATGGTGCTTTGGAGAAAGAGCACTGAAGTTCAGAGCACGTGGCCTCAAGGCAGCCTTCCCACCTGCTGATGGTGTGGTTGACAGAGTAGGTGCAGGGTCTGTGACTCCTGGAAGGGAGCAATAAGAAGTCCTCTTATTTGCTTTCTTTCTGTCTCTTTTTTTTTTTTTTTTTTTTTCCCCTCTCTCCCCTTTGACTTGGACAGAAGAAAGGAGAAGGAGGGATTCCCTCACCTTTGCAAACAGCCAGTGTTAACACCCTGCCTTCCTGGGCGAGCTCCCAACCTCCCCCATTCTCCTGCTTTGTCTTTCCCCTCCAGCCCAAACACTCCTCTCACAAAAGGGTGCTGCTGTTTCCAGGCATTTGCTTAAGGGTTTGTCTCCACCTCAACCTTTCCTTATGCTGCCAGCAAAGGGAGAATCCCTTTCAAGGGACAGCAGGAGCTAATTGCCCCCTCGACCCCTGCTCCCTGTTCCCCACCTCTACTAATAGGACTCAGCTGTCACTTCCCTGAATCTGAATGCAAGAGCCAGCAGCTGATCCTGGGATGATTTATCAGGAGAGCCCCACATTTCTATATGGCTTTTCAAGTATGCCACCATATTTCAGGATCACTGAAAAGGGCAAGTAGGTCCAATGACCTACTTAGGTGAGACCAGTGACTATGAATAACATCGGTGCGGTGATGAACGTGCCATGACCTGTAAAATGCAGGGAGTTTGTCTCTCTGCTTTTTTTTGTGATTTTTTTTTTTTTTTTTTAAATTGGTCCTGATTTTTTTGAAACATTCTGTAGACTTCCATAAAGTCTGGAAAATATTGGAGGGTATTTAGGTAAAATTAGGCACGAAAGTTTGCTACCTGCTTCAGAAATGATGTAGATAATGTTAGTGTTGTGATGTCCCCTAGGACTTAGCTTATAATGTTATCTTTGGTCATACTCAAAAGAAAGCTAATTTATGGCCTTTCAAATCAGGACTAATTAAATAAAATGCTCTTATTTTATATGATAAATTCCTTTGTAAAGAATTTTAATGATGTGTCTTTCTGAATAATTCTCTCCATAGTGTAAGATGTGAATATGGAACATTTTTTAAAAAAACGCAGAATTTTTTGGTAAATTTGAAGCCTTGAACATAACTATAGAATATTGGCTTCCTTTATTGAAGCCTATTGCTCACAGCAATCCTTCATCTGTTGGCGTTATCCCATGTATGAAATCTGAACTCTGCTGTCCTTGGGCTCAGCGTTCCCCCAGGACGGATGTACGTGGAGTTGTTGTCAGTGCCCCTGAGCACACACCCGGCACGCCCTTGTCCCTTGGGATTCAAAGGATGTCACTCCCACGGAGTGGCAGAGCAGTGGCACATCTGCCCTCCTTGCCTGTGACACCTCGCTGCCATGTGCTTTGTCACCTGGTTAGGAAGCCCAGCAGAAAGCACATCACCCCTGAGACGCTGTGCAGAGCAGTGTGCAGGGAGGGTTTGTTCTTGCCTGGTGTCCATGTTGCGTTTTGAAAGCTTGTGATGAAAAATAATATCCTTGTAAGGCCATGTTCTGTTCTCAGCCACACCAGTGAAAATCCACAATACCTTCAAAGGCCTTGGAGGATCTAACTCTGCCTCTCTTGGACTGCAGCAGGGTGGAAGACTAGAAGAACGAAGCATTTAGTGGTGAATTTCAGCCCAGAAGTGTGAATTTCAAGTCAAGGAGCAGACTTGATGAGATTTTAGTGCTCTGGGGGCCAGGCACATTCTGTCCCATGTCAGGCACTGCTGCCCTTAGGCAGAGGAGAGGGAAGGGAGAATCCAGCAGAGGTACTTGAAGCTTGCCCTGATCTAATTGTAAGCTCACTTTCTTGGGAAAGATAACTCCTACAAGTTTTTGAGCATATTGAGGGTTAGGTGTAGCAGGTACTTACACTAAGAAAAGGAAAGTGTGAATTTTTGGTTTTCAGTCTTCCCTGTGACTCACTCAAGTTATCTCCCCTGAAACACATCCCTTTCTGGACCTTTGTAATTACAGGACAGTCACCAAAATAAAATTTTAATGATCAGCGAGAATGTGAAATTATTTTCTTCATCCTTATCACTGCATGCTATAATCTGAGGCACCAATCAAAAATATCTGAAATTCTGCCTCAGCAATGTAGTGCCTTGTTTTATTGCTCACCATGTATAGAATTGTCATCAAGTTTTGAAGTTAATCCAGAGTTCTAGCCTCAAAGATAGGAGGCTTTGTGTCTGTGGCCACTTAAGCAGTGTTTTGTGGTAGCTAACCTAATGTTTGGAGGTGAATGCAGGAAAGAGTGGAAAGCCTTCACATCTAGCAGTGAGGTTTTTGTAATTTATTTGACCATCTCAAGAGAAATGTAACATATTTTAATGAATCTTACCCAGCCTTATTTAGCTCATCAGTCACCAGAAGATGGGTCTTTTGTATGTGTTTGTATGAATCTGCAAATAATGTGTGTTTGCACAGTGTGTGACACAACAATGTTCTGCTCCTTACTGAGAATATGGGTGGCACTGCTGAATAAATTTTTAATAATGTTAATACTACTAAAGAGTTAACAGTATTCTGTGCAGACAGCTCTGAAGGCCCAATTCTATCTGATTTATCATTTAGTCAACTTTAAAATGCACCAGAGATCCCAAAGATCCTCTTGGCTGTTGCTGTAGGGGTGGGACTTTTATGAATGTGTTTGTACTTTGATAAGAAATAGTACTTTGTTAAAACATGCAAACAGCACATTTTGCCCTTTTTTTTTTTTTTTTTTCCCAAGAGCCATCTTTTCTCTTAACTGTTGTTAAGTTCAGAGTTTATCAGCACGGTTAGTATTGGCTAACCTTTATTGCTACAAATGTTTCATGTTCCCTCTCCATAACTGCCATCTGGAGACAATCTGAATATTTTAGCAAGGTATTTATCAGGCTGAAATCTGCACTGAAATTGGCTGAATTCGTAGGAATGGATTTTTAGGCTAACTTTTGATAGTCCCGTGGTGAAAAAAAGCACATCTATTGATTCTCACCAGGGACTATATTGTTAAAACATATAAATGTAAAAATTGACTTAGGAAATAAAAAATAAATGATAGCTATAAATCATGGAGCTGATAAACAAATAAATATCTATCACCATTATATCTCGGTATTTCCCAAAGACATCTGAAGAGCACTTAATTGTAACTGAGTAATCAATTAGTCAATTAACCTTCTTCTCATTGAATATATATTTGATATAACTTTTTGAAGCTTGGGCTCTAAAAGGTTTATATTGATTGCAGGATTCAAGGCCATATGTTTCAGTTATTGGATTCGTGTAGTCAAAATTGACATCCTAAGTTCACTAGAATATGTAAATATTTGACTGTAATGAGTTTCCAAGACTGTTGGAGGGATGCAGTTAGTTTTCATTACTTTTTAAAACTACAATCTTTTGTGATTATGAAGTTCACCTTAGCAGAACATGTGTAATTTAAATACATTTCTTATTCTGAAGATGCAAGTTTATTTTATGGTCTGGCTCTGAGCTTTAACAAATTCACTTTTTGCACTGCTTTGGATGGAGTTGACTGGGAAACATTTCTGTGTTTTGTTGGAAAATGATGCAAAATGTGGGAATTCAAATGAAAGTGTTTCATGAGAGCAGTTTTTGATTTTATTGTAGTACTGTGGACACATGGTGCTGTGCCAGTGGAAGGCTGTCCTTAGCAGAGTCAGGGTGTGACCACTGCCCACCTTTATGGAGAAAATCCAGACATGCTCACACTGAATTTCTAAATGAACCCATTCCTTCCCAGCCATCCTTAGAGTCTGCCATCCTGCAGCTGAGCTTCTGAGGCTGTTTCTGTAGGTGTCTGCAGTGGGCACCTGAGGATGCGTCATGCAAATGGGACTCTCCCTTTCCATGGACAGTGTTGAAAATGCAGCTGTTGCTTGCACACTCTGCCCAAATGAGTTGCAGCTTAAATTGAAGCCTCTGGTTTCCACAGTTGCCCAGCTCTAGCAGTTTAGCACAGTAGTAGGGGGCAGCAAAATTCTCCTTTTGCTGTTTTCAAGGTCAGAATAGGATAATGGAATGTGGGGAATTTAACCCTCCATTCCCATGAGGGGCACCTGATCTGGAGCCCCAGGTACAAACCAGAGTAGAAATGGTTTATTCTTTTCTTTTAAACACCACCTTTCCTCCCAGAGCTGAGCTCTGATGCTTTTGGGTTAACTTCCATCAGGACCAAAACTGGCTGCTTGCACAAGCAAGCTGAGCTCCTGTCTGCAGTGCTGGGTTTCATTCACCATTAGCCTCCAAACCAAAGGCAAGAGGAAAACACCAGCAGAGTTATTGATAGGTTGGGAAACAGTAGTTTATTTATTCCTTTATTTCAATGTGTGAGATATTGTGCATTTCTTAAGTACTACATATTAAAATTCTGATTGTATCAGGTAGGAAGAAATGGCTGTAAAAAAAAAAAAATTCATTTATTAAATGATCTTAGATGGTCATCAGATTCTCAAGGTGCAAGGACCTGTCTGTTAAGGGCAGAATTTCCTGTGTCTCTTCACTTTGGCTGTTTTTGTGCAGGCAGTTTGATGGGTGAGCTTATGAGAGATGTACTGTTAAGTATTGATGATTTACAAAGATGCAAAACCCCTGCAGCGGTGTGGAACTTTGCTAAATTCCTTCTAGTGCTGTCTGGCTACATCAAAAGGAAAGTGCTAGAATGGGTTAATAATAATCCCACTGTCTTCAAAATTTGTTTGATATAGCAGTGCACAAAAATATTCGTTTCTGGCAACTCTCCTGACAACCTTTTGATATTTAGATTTTTTGTGTGTGCGCTTCAGTGTGTAATAGATTAACTTGGCTCTGCGGAAAAGGTCTTTATAGAATCCTTAACTGTTGCACTCATTATTGAATAAACAGCGCTTCCTTCATGGGAAAAAAACCCTCAAAAACCTGCAGATTTTTCCCCTCTTAAAAATACATTCATAATCTAGATATTAGCAAACATTATTTTTTTTTTTTGCTTTGTGAAAAATATCATAAACCGTCTCAGTTTGACCTTGTTAATGCAGGACCACTTTAGTAATCTGTGCCTAATGATTTTTTACATTAAACCACAGCTTGTGTTGGACCCTTGTGTGTCACAGTAATTTAAGAACAGTCATTTTGCACATTCCGATCCCATTATGTTACATTGTTACTGAATAAAGACTGGTATTATGTTGCTCCTATAAAGGGCAGAAGTGGCCTGAATTTTATCTGCTGAACGAATCAATCTGGATTATGTCAGCTGAAAAGAATTGTGAACTGCAGTCTCCAGCAGATGGGGAGATTTTAAAAATGTATCTGTTTGGTTGTGAATACATTAGCTAAGATAATACCTTGTGGTGACTGAAAAGTAGTTTTTCTCTCTTTTTTTTCAATGAAGACTGTACCAATTATCATTTCAACATAAAGTATTAGGAGATCAATTGGGAACTGAATGCCATTTCCTAATGTTAATACAGTGTTTTATTTAAGCTGCCTTGACAGGCTGTCTAGGCTGTGGGAAAAAGACTGAGCAAATAATGAGTAAAGGGTTTAGAAAAAAGACAGAGGGTGGAGCTTGGCAAACGATGTGAGCTATTCATCAACAACTCAACAAGGATGATGGAAATAATAAGTACTCCTTAAAGAAAAGGGGAAAGGATTTTTTTTAAAGAAACAGTTTCCTTTAAAAAAAAAATATTTAACTCTAACTTTGTATTACTTTCTGATTAGCTGATTTTAAACTTCCTGAAATCAGCAAAAGCTTTCCTTTGAAATGGATAGTCCATGTTCAAACAGCGCATTCTTTAGCAATCAGTTAAAAAAAAGAAACAGTGTCTAATTTCCTGTTCATTCGTGCAAATTTCTTACCATGTGGCATTGTCATTTAATATCTAAAGTACATTAATGCATTTCTATAATGCCAAAACCCTCAGACAAATCCCCTGTGTGAAATAATTTGTGTGAACTTTGAACTAACCATGAATAAAATCAAGATCTTATTATGTCCTTTATTTATATGGCACAGAAAAGCTTTGAAACTTAATACTAGCACCAACACGATATGCACATTCACTGTGATGCTTTAAAAAAGGAAGAAAAAAGTCATTCAACCTTCCTGCATTTTTTTGGGCTTTGCCCACTATTCAGACACCATTACGTTACTTCTGAAAATATTTGTCTTAGAAATCAATAGGCTATTCTAATATTATTGTGTTCTGAGTTGCTAAAATTTCCATTCAGGAGATATAATTCCACCATCTGTAAAGTTCTAGATTTTATAATACTTATAAGCTGTTTTAATCTATTTTTACTGCCATGTTCTGTCCTGAAATGTCAGAGAGTGCAGACTGGGTCTCGAAATTAACATGACAGTTAAGAAACTTGGCAAGGTTTTACAGCAGATTGTGACATTAACAAAGTACAAAGGAGAATGGGGAAATTAACGTTAATGTATGCTTGCAGACACTATAAAAATCTATATGTCCACGATCAGGGAACTAAAAATAGGGATGTTTTTTATGTTGATGCCATTAAATACAGAGCTTTACTGTGAAAAGAAATTTCCATATGAAAAGCAACTTACTAAAAAGTAACGCTGTAATCCCTCCTCTGGACTGAACAACAGGTTTATGTATCCTAGGTCAAGTAGGCATATGGCTGGTTTTTGGTTTTTGATTTTGTTTTAGGCTTTTTCTGGAGTCTATGGTGAAACTGATTTGAAAGCACTGTTTTTAAACAGCTGCAAAAGATACGGTATGATAGATGTCCTGATAAATGGGAGCAGTTATTAAAATTCACAGATTTCTCAGTAAATCACGGAAAGCCTGTCCTCTTTCACAGAGAGGAGATGAAGTAAGTGTTTGTGGTGAGCCCTTCTTCAGGCCTTGCACACCCAGAGCCTGCCCAATGCCCTCCCTTGCTGTCACCATAGTGTCACCCCAGTGTCCCGACTCCCAGCCCATCAGGACTGGCCTGGCTCAGCCAGGATAAGGCTTCTCTGAAAGCATTTTTCTTTAATCAGCTGGAGTTCCAGGACATGGCACAAAAAACTTGTCATAATACCCAGGGGAACACAGTGGCTTTTGCACTGGAGATGGGAAGCTCTCACTGTTGGGTAAATCAGCAAAAGCTGCAGGGAATAACACAACCTTCGGAGTAAATATGGGCTTCAGCTTGTCTTCAGCTTTCTGTCTGAGTTTTTAAGTTGTAAGTTCAGCCTGGATCCCGCAGGGCCAGGGCTTGAGGCTTTGCAGGCTCCTGCAGCTTGGCACCCACAGCACCTAACCCTGATAGCAGAGACAGAACCAGCTCTTTTCATCACCACTGACACTGTGCCATTGCTGTGTCGGACCCCGAGCACGGCATAGGGGAAGACACAGCTCTGTCTGCTGCCTTGGGGAGGGGGGCTGTGGGGGTGAGCTGCCCATGGAGGGTGGATATGGGGGTGAGCTGTCCATGGAGGGTGGATATGGGGGTGAGCTGTCCGTGTGAGGGTGGATATGGGGGTGATCTGCCTGGGGAGGGTGGATATGGGGGTGAGCTGCCCATGGAGGGTGGGTATGGGGGTGAGCTGTCCATGGAGGGTGGATATGGGGGTGAGCTGCCTGGGGAGGGTGGCTGTGAGGGTGAGCTGTCCATGGAGGGTGGATATGGGGGTGAGCTGTCCATGGAGGGTGGATATGGGGGTGATCTGCCTGGGGAGGGTGGATATGGGGGTGAGCTGTCCATGGAGGGTGGGTATGGGGGTGAGCTGCCCATGGAGGGTGGATATGGGGGTGAGCTGTCCATGGAGGGTGGATATGGGGGTGAGCTGTCCATGGAGGGTGGATATGGGGGTGAGATTTCCATGGAGGGTGGCTGTGAGGGTGAGCTGCCTATGGCTGAGTGTACCTGTGCCAAACACAGATCTGGGCTGAATCTCCTTTTTCCCTTGACAAGTGGCAGAAGCTGACCTCTAGCTCTGCTGGCGCAGATTCGGAGCACACCCTGGCTTTGTGCGGATATTACCCAGGGGTTCAGCAGGCTGGGGGAAGCCCCCATGTTTGTTTAGTGCTGCCCCTCTTTGGGACTCGCCGGCTGACAGCCTTTTAGCAGCGCGATGCACAGCAGAGCGCGGGCCGCCACGGCCGAGCGGCAGAGCGCAGCCACGCTGGCCATTCGAGGCACGGCCATTTCTCTCCCGAAGCACTGGGATGTTTAAAGCCCAAAGAAAGCAGCGCCTGCATTCCCTCACAGAGCCCGTCTGCCTCGGGCACGCACTGGAGGCCGCGGGTGCAGGTGCCAGCGGCAGGGACGGGGCGGCGTTCCCTGGTGGGCCGCGAGCAGCCTGATGCAATGCAAACATTAATCTCCCGGCTACAAAGGAACAGCATGGATCCATCTGTTACTTTCTTTGCTCTTAATCAAGTTGGGGAGGGAGCAAAAGTTCATGTAGCAAATGTGGGCATGCACTCGACTGGGACCTGAGCCGTGAAGCTGAGATAAGATTTAGAGGCCAGAGGATTTTTACAGGTCTGTGGATCCGGGGTTCCCTGTCATTGTGGATCTCTTCTTTCACCAAATTTGGAAGTGGGAATTGAATTTGGGGATGTGGTATTGGCCCGCTCAGCTTTCTAACCGACAATGCTGAGTGCAGACTGCTGTCCCTATTATGACTGTGCTAACAATTGACTTTTTGGTTTGGCTGTCTAGCAGAAAAAAAGGAAAGAAAAAAATCAATCCCAACTAAAAAATACTTATTTTTCTAGTTTGCTTAATAGTATGAAGCATAGAGAGTGCTGTGCTTTGTGTGAAATGAGGCAATTTTAGGGGGGGGGGGAGGAATAAGGAAAAAAGCAAAGCACAAAAGCTGTGCAGGGCCAGACTGTCAGAAGAGCAGAAAAGGAGATGACAGCCCTTTTATCTGCTGGTTGAGCAGTTAGAAAACTTATCCAGGATGTAGGAGGCCTGGTCTGAACTTGCTGCTCTGCTGAGAAGAGAGTAACCCACATCTTGGCTATGTATTCCCTCCAATTCACTGAAAGAAGAATCCCTCTGTGTTGCCTTTGCTCACTCTACCACTCATCCCTAATGGATGCAGCATTTGATTCCCTTCTTCTTTGAAGCAGCCTCTTCTTAAAAAATATCTCCTTGCAAAATTTGCTTTCCAGAAGGAATTAATGCTACCCTGGGCAAGAGGTGACCCAGTCACAGCCATGACCATGGTGGGGCCTCCTGTTAGTGAGGTCACTTTTCATTAAACCTAATTTTGCCTGTTTCTGGTAAACAGAGTTTTGGAAAGAAGATGAGGCAAAAGAGATTTATTTTTTAAAAGCAGAAGTATTTCTAGATTTTTTGTATTTAAAGCTATTTTCTCAAGCTCTTAGGATGTCTGTGTGCTGTATTCAGATAGGTTATCTTGCAACCACATTATCTCAAGAGACATAAGTACATGTTTATATGCCAGTTTGGGAGTCCAGTTGTGGGTGGAAGCAGGTGTTGTAAGGTGCTTTACAGATACCATAGTTCTGTTTTCCTCACTTTCTTGGTGACACTTTGCTGATTTTACTCAAAATGAAAGTGGTGTGAGAAGAGTTAGTTTGGGTGTCCAGTTGTGGGTGGAAGCAGCACTTTCACTGTGTCCTAGCTGGTTCTCTCTCTGCTGTCAGCTCAGTGCCCCCTGCCACACCCCATGCCATTCCAGCTTTACCAAAGAGCATTGAGCACTGGTTTGTGGATGAGCTCTGGCAGGGTTGGTGGCATGAGGACACAGAGCATGTCCAAGGTGTGCTCTTGGCAGCCAGGAAGGTCAAACAGTCTGTGCCTGCATGCATGTGTGTGCCAGACAATGCCTGGAGCACAAACCCCATGGGAGGGAGCTGGGGTTGTTCAGCCTGGAGAGGGATCTCACCACTCTCTAAACAACCTGAAAGGAGGTAGTAGCCAGATGGGGTTGGCCTCTTTTCCCAACAGCTGGTGATAGGGCAACAGGGCATAGTCCAGGGGAGGTCTAGGCTAGGCACAGAAAGGTTTGCCTTGGAATGGGCTGCCCAGGGATGTGGTGGAATCACTGCCACTGCAGGTGTTTGAGGATTGGATGTGGCACTCATGGCCATGGTCTGGTTGACAGGGTGGTGTTCACTCACAGGATGGACTCGATGATCTTGGAATCTTTTCCAAATTCACCAAAACTGATTCTGTGGTCCACAGGTGGAGGCTCCCAAATGCTACAGGTACAACACACCTCAGAACTGCTCCCTGTTGGCACTCATGTCCCACCAGGTTCTCTACTAGTGTGGACAGCAATTCAGTTGGGCTGGCTGAAAAATCAGGAGCTACTTCTGTGAGGTGTTTCCCCAAAACCTAAACTGATTTCCTTTTCAATGACCAGCTTTTCCTCCTGCTGTTCAGATTCCTTACTGAGGGAGATGTCCTGTTTTGTGACACTCTGTATGTTCAGGACTTGTGTACACAAACATCCAGCAAAGCTGGGCAGCTTTGTTTGGCTCTGACTTTTTAAATCCACATTTGAAGAAGCACTTCACTCATGACCCTTTGTGGAGCTGCATCCTTACTCAGAGCAGGGCTGTAGTAGGCAAGAGAAGAATGAAATAAAATCATTTGGCTGTGGTGATCATCTAGGCATCAGTGGCAGTTATTATCTATTAATTCAGCCTCCATTTTTTCGGTTCCATGAGTTCCATGAGTCACCCACAGTCGGCATCCTACTGCTAAATGTGGACCTGTAGTATCTGGCAGTGCAATGATCTCTCTAAGGGCCACTCTTTCACTGGATATTTAGGCCTGTGGCATTGCTTACAAGCTTCACGTCTCCTCCTCTCAAGGGCTTGCAAATAAAACATTGATTGAGGGTACCTTCAGCTTTAACACAGGAACAGTTAGCCCAAGAAACATATAAATACTGGATGTTGTTTTTCTGTAATGAAATGGAAAAATGTAATCATATTTCATACTGGTGGATACAACTGATTGAAGGCTATCTGCAGTCTCCTGTCTATTAGAGGAAATCTTGTGAATACACCTCTGGGTTTTGCATAGGTCCCTGAAATTTGGAGTGGGAAGAACACAATTGGTTGAGAAGTTTCCTTCCCCTTTGTTAGCTGAGGCACCAGGGATTGAAAACTTCTTGCCTGGCATATTCATGTGCTTCCCTGCCCTGTGGTTGCAGAGACATTGTGAGTCTGTGGGAATGTTTCATCCTTTGTCTTTCCAAACAAATAAATTACATTCATGAGATGGCAGTTTTATAAGTTTTCTTTCTTGTGTAACTTGAATGTTTTGATTCCTTCTTTTCATTACAAGGCAGAGGTCTCAGAATGCTAATGTGCCCTTAACTCGTATGATGCACGCAAAGTCATGTCATGTGCACTTTGTGGTCAGGATGGATGTGGAAAAAAGGGCACAGAATATTCTAGTTGTAGAATATCAGAGGTTTTCATAGAAAACTGCACTCTCAGACTTTTGTATGGCTCCTATGATTTCAGATGTCTGAGCTGCTTAGCCTGGTAGCTTCCCCTTTGAAAGACACACATTCTTTGCAGCCACTCATCCATCTTTTCTTACTGAGCAATGGTTGTGTGTCTGAATGAAGAATTACATATCTATGTTTTGTAAAGCTTGCTTGTCTGGCTTATATGCTTTTGGAGTGACATCCCACAAGCATTTGAAGAAACTCAGCTGTAGATGGTAGTGTGAAGACTTTTTTGATTTCGTTTTTGTAAAAGAAACATGATCACTTGTCAAACAAGAGCTAATTTCTGCAGCATGTCTTGCAACACTTCCACTTTCTTCTGCATTTTACAACTCTCTCATCTTAATTTGAAGCTGTTCCTAGAAGGGTACATACAAGAGAGGACCCTTTCCAGGATATTGGGGTTCAAACCTGCCAAAAATTCAGTAAAGAGCTGTTTGTGTGTATTTAATCCCTTGACATCTGATCACTTTCAGTACCCCATATTTATCAGTTTTATTGGAAGTAGGTGTTTTAAGGTGTTTTACAGATATCCTAGTTCTGTTTTCCTCACTTTCTTGGTGGAACTTTGCTGATTTTACTCAAAATGAAAGTGACAGGAGTTAGTTTGAGTTGAACCACAGATAAGTCCTGTCCCTGTGTTCCTGTTTTTTTTTCTTTTGCTCAAAGCCTTCCTTTTGACTTCTTATGGAGGTAAATGATGCACCTGTGTAAAATAAAATATTATAGGGCCACCTGTCCTTTAGCCATGCTTTTTTATATCTTTCTTTGTCCCAAAATCCTTTCTGTAGCCATTGTGGTAGATGAAAAAGCATATGCTTCTTTCAGATGCTGCCAGTGGGCTGAGCTGCTGCTCAGGGAAGTGCCAGGGTCAGGAGTGGGGCACCAAGATTCCTGAGTGGTGACTCTGTGGCCGTGATAGCAGCAAACAGGCACAGCAAGGCTCACCCTGGTCACAAGCTGGTGAGAAACCATCCCCAAAAGTTCTATTTCCTCTCCCTGATAAGTTGCCTACTTGGATACTTCAGAAAGAAAATTGGGGAAAACATGGGGCCTGGCAGTGGTGTAATGCAAATGTTTCCTGATCAGCTGTAGGGCTCTGATTTCGGAGGTGGGATAGGTCAGGGAGGGATGAGCTCCCTGCAAGGCTACTGGCTCAGCCTGGGGGCAACCCAGAAATGAGGGAGGGCTGAGGGGCTCAGTGATGCTGCTGCTGACCTGAACTTTGAAGGCGAGCAGAGGAGTGGCCCCCTGTGGGCACCCAGGAGGTGAGGGGGTACCAGGGACCCCTGAGCAGCCAAGAGAGCTGGCAGAGGACTTTCTGTGCTCCCCTGGTCCTGCAGGACAGGTCAAGGGCTCTCCTGCACAGGGCAGTGCTTCAGCTGCACCCTTCCCTTTGAGCTGCTGCGGGCTTGGAGTGTGTACAGAGAACGCACAATTATTACATTTAAAGTTTTAGTAGAACTCGAGACGTAAAGCAGCAAGTGACTGGGATGGAAGGTGGCTGTTCTGGTGGTGTGTGGGGAATCAGTCCTGCCAGCTCAGTGGGTGCTCACGCAGCTCCGCATCGCTGCGGGCTTCAGGGAGCTGGGAAATAGCTGGAGAGCCACAAGAGGGAGCTCACAACCCACGAACAAGAAGGACCAACTCCTTTTTTCTTATTTTTTTTTCTTTTTTTTTTTTTTAATTTTTATTTCCCTAACTGGGTTCTGCTCAATCCGGCGCCGCTCATGCCCCGCTGCCGCTCCGTGTCCGCCCGGCAGGAGCTCGGTCCCCGCAGCTGCCTGGGGGAACACGGGGGAATCACCCAGGGGTCTCACCCAGGGGCTGAGAAGTGCCTGGGGCATCCCTCAGGACACAGGACACAGCTTTCCATTGCACCAGTCTGAGCAGCCACCATCCTCCCGGTGGCTGCGCCCCAAAATCTATGGGCTGGAGGCTTTTTTGTCCCAAGGGATTTACGAAGAGCTGAGTGAGGAATGATTTTGTCTTGACCATGTCCACACTTGGCACTTAAATAGCCAATAAAGCACCTCTTGCCCTCACAGCTCCTGGGCAGGTGTGGTGGGACATGTGGTGCTCAGGTTCCTCTGTGGGGCCAAGAACATGATCATTGCACTGAGGTAGTGTTGTGGGAAGTGTGCCCTCAGTCAGCTGGGAAAGCTGCTGATTTTTTTTCCCAAGACATACTCAATCTAGTTTGTTTCTTCGGTGGAAAAGCTTAATTTCAATTTAAATTTCACATCTAGAGGCTTTGCTATCACACTGAGACTTCCTACGAGGCATCCAGTAATGTCGCTATCATTTGCATTGCTCCAACAAAAAAATTTCCATCTGTCTTCCCAAGTCCATAAAACTCCAAACAAATAGCAAATACTATGGATGTCTGAACACACAATAGCATGTCATTTTTCTTCCAGCATTAGTGTATGTTGCAGACATTAAACTACTTCTCTTCTGAGGGGTTTGAGAGACTGTTAACATTATTCAAATTAAATTCAATACTGATGTAACTTAGTGCAGTTGGAATTATACACAAAGTATGATGTCTCATCTTTCTGTCAAGAGCTGAGCTCATCCCTGTGCACCTGCCAGCTCAGCTTCAGGTGGTCTTTGTAAACCCAGAGCTGCCTCCGACAGGCATCTCTTTCCTTGGCATCCCCCCTTCCCCCCTGAGTGTGCTTTCTGGTGTTCTGCAGTCTCTGCTGCTGCAGCTCAGTCATTTATTTTCCTCTCCCTGGTCACCTTGCTTGCCCTCTCACCTTGAAGGCATTGTGCTGTATGTTCCTAGAGGAGTCTCATGGTGACAGGAACAAAATCCATCCTTAGAATTGCAAACCCACAGATTTTCTTTGATTCCCTTCCCCGGACCTGTTGGACTCAGCCCTTGGAAGCCCCCTTGGGTGGTCACCACCCAGGGGTGGCAGGAGCCCCACTGTTTAGGGTGCCCAAAGAGCACCTCACCAGACAGCTGGGCCTTCTGCAGCACTGCTGGTCTGAAGGGTTCTGTCTGGCCTTCTTGCTCAACTCTCTTTTTCTTGTTAAAGAAATGAGCCAAAGCCACGTTCTTTCTACACCAGGTATTCCTTCCCCAGCAGGAGTTATCTGTGCATTTGCCCCCATGTGAGGTGGGGAGCAGTGACATCTGAGCTGCTGCAGCCTGGGTGGGCACCCTGCACAGCAAGTGCTGCTGTAGATGGGGGTGGCAATGCCATTGTCCTGTAGGCAGCAGGGGGAAAAGAGCATCTTGCTCCTGTTGTATCTCTGGCTTCCCCCAGGTCCTGTGTTTGAGACTCAGGTGTATCAGTGATGTGCAAGATGGTGCTCCAGATTCATGTTACTGTTCACAGAAACTCAGAGCCACAGAGCATCAGTGCTGCACAGGAGCTTTTCTTTACAGGCCAAAGGAAGGGATTCCTGCCACCTTTGCTGTGAAAGTCCTGTACTATTTTGACCACACCCTAACACCAAAGGGGTGCTACATTCAAAGCTACAAATAGCACTTTTAGAGCTACCAGAATACAGAATCTCATGGTGATTCCCAGTCATTTTTTCCTCCTAATTACTGCAACTCTTGGCAGATCCTTCCAGGTGAGAAGTAATGATCCATTTCCACACAGCATAAAGTGGGATTTTATACTGGATGTGTATGTTCCTTTGGCTCTGATGGCAGTACAGGGTGAGAATTATGTGCATTTGTCCATGGGTGCAGGGTTGGATGGAGGGCTCTGGGGTTGCTGGGATCTGCTCATCCCTGTGGAGGAGGCAGAAGAGCAGAGAGCACCTCAGGCTGTCAGCAGGCATTGCAGCAAACCTGTTAGGATCCCACTTTTGGCCTGTGCCTGTCTCTCTCCAGAGGAGAAAGCTCTCCTGAGATTGCAGCTGGCCAAGCACAGAGGGTCAGTGTGACCCTAGCACAGCTCTGCTGCCAAAATCCCTGTGAACAGATCACGTTCACTTTTTGTTTCAGCCTGCTGTCTGTTGTGCTTGCACAGAAGACATTCAGTCCAAAAGGGTGGTGTATTTTTAGTAAATTATTTGTTTGTGAGACATTTTTGCTTACTTGTTTATTCAATTTGCTGCAGTTATTTTTCTTAGTTGACTCACCACAATACAGCCCTGTACCTTCAACAGGACTAAATACTGGATGTTTTCTGGGGGTGAAGCCACAGTTATATTCCTTTTTTACCAATCATGAACTTCCTTGGTTCTTGGCCTCCTATAAGCATAAGAATGTAAGAAAAAAGCCTGTCTGGGTGGGTTTAGTTTGATTTATGAAAATGTGCAGAAGTCTGGGCACTTGAACAGATCTTGTCTGTAGAGGCTGGAGCAGCTGTGCCTGGGCAAGCTTGGCAATCTCACTGCATCAGGAGCTCTCCTGGCACATCTGTAGCTCTCTGCTCACACTGACCTGCTCCAAGGAAGGCTTTTTCACTCTTTCCCCTTGATTTCATTCAGTAGAATTGATTAGAGAATTTTCAACAACCTCGTTTTTCCATCTGAAATCCAAGTCCATTGAACAACCTTTTTTCCTCTGCTGATTGTGGTGGAGAAAAACAGTTACGATGAGGTGCTGAGTGTGATAAAACTGGAATTGTTGCTGAAAGAATTGTTGAAATCCTACATGTTTATTTAGAACAAAAACCTGCTTTTTCAGCAATTTTTCAATCAACTATTTAAAATTATTACAAGTAAACAATATAAATAATTTGAAGATGTAACAAATCCTCATTTTTTAAAAATATGTTTTGAGCTTGCTGGTTTCACATACTGCTGGTTTGCAACAATCTTTGTTGAGAGCTTGAATTTCTCTTTCAGGGGAAAATGTAATATCAAAGTTAGCTTCACAGAAAAGACAAAATTTTATAATAAAAATATTAACAAATTGCATTTGAATAGAGGCTTGAGGATAGATTAACTATAATGGACATATTAAGAGAACACAGACAATGGCTTTCCTGAGCAATTATGAATCTATAGTCCTAAATAGTGGTACTTTGGAGAAAAGGAGAGAAAGAGAGAAAATTAGTATCTTTTAAAATGTGAGCATAATATGCAGACTAATAATACATAGTAATTTTGTTCTTGGGAGAATTCACCACTTGTGTATAGTTCCAGCCAGCCAACCTTTCCCTGTCAACTTCTGCAGGGATTTTGGGTTAACACTTTCCCATTGGCCGTTGTGAACCCTGGACAAATACTCATTAGAGCACAGATTATGGTTTCAATTGCTGCAGTGACATAAGGCTGCCCCTTCCAGAAGCCATCAGTGGGAGCAGAGAAAGGTAATTATTGATCACTGGGAGGAATAAGGCTGGCAAATGTGGCTGGGGTAGGATGGGCTGGCCAGAAGGAGAGAACAGACAGGCTCAGGCAGCTGAGCTGCAGCTGTGTGGGGAACAGAGGGAGAAGCCAGGACAGGGCACCAGGAGTCACTTGGGGCTCTCAGCAGCTGCAGGGAACCCCTGAGCCTGCATGTGAAGGGAGGGGAATTGCCTTCCTGCACATACAAGAGCTCCAAGCCCCAGGGCATTTGTGCAATGTGGGCAGGGCTTCTCAGACTTACAAAATGTCTGAGAGATGGATTGAAGCCTGAGGAGTTTTAAGCCCACCTGAAAGAGAAGGATACCACAAATGAGCAGGGCTTGTGGGAAGCACACCTGAACCTCCTGCCATGTTCTGACCCAAATCCCAGTGCTCCCCTCACATTTCCATGCCTATCCAGTGCAAGGCCTCCCAGTCCATTAAAAACATGTGCCCCTCTCACTGAGACTGGATCTTGTGCCATTAAGAGCTCATGCAAACAAGATCCATTTGGCATCAATGCCAGGCAAGTGTGAGGCTTGTTGAGCCTCCTCTGTGTCCATAACATCAGAACATCCCTATGGCATTTGTTTTCCCATGCTGCCCCACTGACCTCCTTGCTTTAAGTAGGGAGTAGAAAGCTCAAATTTATGTATTTATTTCTTTCAAGATATATCTTCTGGGTGCTTTAGGCAGCCTGCTCTGGTCTAGGTGGTAGGAAATTTTGTACTTCCCTTACAAGATTTTTATGGACCCAGTGGGATAAAATCTGCACTTGTAGAGTCCAGATGTTTCTGCAGCTGGACTTTGCTGAGTAACACATGTAAGGGCTGAGAGTTGCTTGGGGTCACTGCCCACAGAAGGACTCTTCTGCTCTGTGTGTGTGTATGTGTGTGTGTGTGTGTGTGTGTGTGTGTGTGTGTTATTTTCATGGTTTCTACCCAGAAAGTTCATTCCTCTGCTAATGCTCTTGCTGCATTTAGTGATATTTCAGCTTTTTGATGGAAGGAATAACTGAAGCAACTTCAAATAGAAGGGATTTTTTAGGTCCAGGAGATTTGTTCACAACAAAGACCTTTTTGGTCATTTTTGAAAATGGTGGCATTATTGTAATAGATACAATACAATAGGTACAATATTGTAATAGATACAATTTTGTACTTTATGCTCAGCTTGAATATATAAGCATTTTCAATTGGAAAGAGCTACATTCACCTGAGGGTTCAGAATATACCTGCAGGTACTCAGCCAAGGTGAAACAAGGCACACATCTCTGTTTATCTCAAAACTTGCCCAGATAGGTGAGTTAAAATATTACAAACTGAGATAGGTCCCCATTCATGGCTTTTTTCTTAGGTTGTCATTTTATGTTAATTGAATGCCTCTGTTAATCTAATAGATTTTAGATTTATGGTGGGTTCTATACCATGTCATATTTTAATCAATACATATTCCAACATTTAGATGGACAGATGAGAAAATCTGCCTCATCTCTGCACTTCTGTTCTATCAGCTGTCAATAATTCCTAATTTGGATCCTTCAAATGATCAGATTTATGGGTTTTAGTACATTGCATTAATCACAGAAATTAACTTTTGTGGAAAATGATGTTAAAGGTCACATGGAGTCTTGAAGGAGCAGTAACTGTGTCTGTCTTGCAAACATGTTTGCAGCTTCTCTAAGATAAAGTGCATTGGAATATTTATCTGCATGAATCCTGCTGATTGTTCCTTATGTCTAAGGTCAGTATGCGCTGGTGAGGAGATAACGCTTGAAACAAACCATTGCTGAAATCTGCAGGTTTAAGAAGTCAGATGTGACACTGGGTTTTTGTCCTCCTGTAGGGCACAGACAGGTCCAGCATAATTACTCCTGAATAGGTTTATTCAGCCTAAACTCTAGAAAATTTGTTTTGCTGAAGGTGGTTTGCACCTCGGTGTCGAGCGTGTGCGAGTTCACAGCAGGGGCCGTTCAGGGAGGATGGAGAGGGCAGAGCAAAGGGGAAAGGTTTGCCCTGATGCTCAGGATCCTGCTTAGGGACACACTCCTGAACCTCAACCAACACCCAACTGCACTGCTCCCCTTGGGGGGCTCCTCCCCATCTGCCTGAGGCCAGCTGGGGCTGGTGGGGTCCCTACACAGGCTGGAGCCAACCCCCCTCAGATGGGGCACAGCATGGCCACTCCTGCCTGCCCTGCAGAGAGTCTGGCATTTTGGTTTTCCTTATTCCCAGGGAATCATAACTTGTGATGTTTGGAAAGAAGAGTGAGAAGATTTTGCATGTCTTGCTGTAATTAACACTCAGAAAACCTGTGCTGACTTTGGTGCTGTGGGATGGCAGCAGCAGAGTCTCTGCCACCAACACTGCTCGGGGAGCAATGTCACCTCCTAGTGCCACTAGCCAGAGGAGACAGCAGCAGCTCCTGGGGAGGACAGACAGACCCAGGACCCCTGGCACCATGTGGGTGCCCAACATCAGCCTCCCTGTCCTGCCAGGGGCTCACCAAACCAGGGTCCCTGGGCTGATGATGGACACCATCAGAGCCCTGCCTGTGCCAGGGGTGGGTGCCCTAAGAGGGGCATGCAATGGGATTAACTCCCATGGAAATCACAATTGGAAAGCCAGCAACAGCTTGTGAGCTCCCTAAAATTTTCATATAACCCCTTCTTATCTGTCTCCAGTTCAGCTGCTGATTCTAATTGGCTCCCCCAAAATAAACCAGAAATAGCTTTGTTGATTTAGTTGGATCTGTGCTAGAGCTAAATGCCCACAATTCTCCCATCTGCAAAAAGCCAGAAAGATACTAGAAATGGCTACAGTTTTACAGATATTAATTAATATTTGTGAAGTGCTTTCTAAGCGTGGAACAAAGAACAAAAATCATTGTGTTATAAATAAGCAAACTGAAAAGAACAACCATAAAATTGCAGAGAATTGACTGCAGAACCTAACAAGGCCTCTGCATCTTTAATTTGTATTTTTCTGTTTACCACAAGTATGTGCTAAGAAAACATGCACAGAGGAGGAAAGGTCTTGTCCCTTTTAACAGACAGTTTCTTTTCCATATATATCTGTATTCATGCAAATCCATTATAAAGAGTGTTGTCTGAAATACAGTTAATAAATGAAGGTACCACAAATGTGATTTTAAATCAGTTTAATAAAATTAGTCATGTAGATTTTAAATCATTTTTACAGCTGATTTAACATTTGTGACTGGTTTATAGATTATGATATAGGATAGTGTTTGCATCCTTGCAATTTTATTCCAATTTAGAAACAGTACAAATATTAATTTTTGCTTCAATAATGGAGCCTTCGAGAATTAACTTGTCTTTTCTCAATACACATTTTATGAGAATGCTTTAAATATGATTTTTAATATTTTTGAGGACTTTATTACACATGAAGTTCTTTTAGCTAGGGCTTAGCTGGAATCTCTTCACAAAACTTTTTTGCCAGACATATGTAAATGTTTTTCATGGTTAACTTAACGGCACGAAATACATAAGAATTGTTCTTCATAATGCAAGACATTTTGTAAAAGTAATAAAAAGTTGTAACAAATTTCACATACCAGAAGGAGTGAAATACCCCAAACTGAAATAATAATTGTGGCTTTGTTGTCAAAACCCAGCCATATTATGATAAAACCCCAAGTTTCGTGATTTCAAGTGGTAAGGGAGGAGCCAAGCAATAGCACCTTATGCACAGATCTTGCATAGGTTCAGACTATTGTTATGTAGGAAAAAAATGTGTACTCAACTGAAGGATATGCCAGGGGGACTGTTTGTCTCCAAATCATCAAGTTCACATTTGGAAGCTGCTGCTCAGAAGGAAGGGGCTCGCAGCTTTTTAATTCCTCACGAGTGAGTTGTTCAGGCGGCAGAGGTTTGTGAGGTGCCCCCTCATCTCAAGAAGAGGGGCCCACGTGCCCAGAGTGGGGATCAGTGCTGGGGCTCAGCACCTCCCAGGTGCCAGCACAGACACCCAGCCTAGGAAGGGGCTCCTGGGCAGAGCTGCTCCCCTGGCGTCAGCTGCTCCAAGGCTCTCAACCACCAGCTCTGACGCTGCTGTCTTGGCTCATTATCCTTCCAATAAAGCTGCAGCATATGGTGTTTTAGCATTTTCTGCAGGGAAAGCTGGATGGGTAAAGGCTGTGTGGTGTAGAAACCTCCCTGTGCTCAGAGCAGGTGGGCAAATGTTTGCCTCTCTCATTGCTAAATGAGTAAGGAAATGCTGGGTTTGAATTAGCATCGTAGGCTGTATGGCCAAGAACACCAGCCCTGGGAGCTACAAAACCTATCAGAATGAAGGCAGAGACTTTGAGGGGTTTGTGGGGTCACTGAGTGACCACCAAGTGAGATGGAGAAGTCAGTCATGTCTCTTTACCTGTACTTTCTGAACTGAGATGGTGTAGTGAGCTCCCTACACTTGAAGGCAAACATCAACAACACTTTCTATTATGGCTGATTTTAAATGTGCTATCTTAACTGATTTTATGGAATCAGTTTGGTTCTGGGTCTTTTTTTTTTTTTTCAAAGCAAAGTTTTTGTTCTTTTTTTAACCAATGATCCATTTATAAAGAATATTTTCTGATACCCAAAATTGCAGGCCTGCAAAATCCAAAGTCACTGTTCAGAAGTGCTCCAGATGATGCCTGTGAGAGCTCTTGTTGGGGTGTGACTTTGCTGTCCTCCAGGGTCGCCTTTCAGTAGGTGAGCTAGGTGAGAAAGAAAGAGATTTAGGTGCATCTGTGTCACTGCCAACGTCAAAAAATTAATTATGGTGAGTCAGGTTCCTGCAAATCAAGAATCTGACTGTCAAAACGAGATTCAAGAAACAAATGCATTGTAGTGGGGTTTTGATTTGTTTTTTTGGATATGATATTTAATTCCCTCTCCTACAGAGTCCATCCCAAGACAGGGATTTCTCACAGATATATCAAACATTTCCAGAGAGCTGATTTTTATTCCTTTAGCATGTCAAGAGCACTCAATCTGCTTCTCCCCATATAGCAATTTATTCTACTTCCCACTTCTCCTCTTGATTCAGTTTGTGGATGTGGTGCTAGCAAATGCCTTGCCAATAATGAAAATGCTCCCTAAAGAAGGCAACTTTGATCCTAATCCTGGTGGTCCACATGTGAAAACTGGCCATTAGAAGGGAACTGGAAGCAATAGGCACTAAACTATTGTTCTCATGAGTCATCACAGAATACTTCTGAGCTGGAATTTCTGTTTCCAATCAGGTTTTCAGCTGGATGTTTGGAGTCTGATTTTTTCTATGGAATAATAATTAAAAAAAAAAAAAAAGAAAAGAACCTCTCTTTCCCCTCTTCCCCATTTCTTTTTAGACTTCACTTTAATCAAGCCCCTGGTGCATAGCACATTTCCTTTAGCTAACATGCAATCTCAGAAGAAATAGCATTTTGTATTTTTGAGGAAAGACTGCTGCTGTGAAAAGAGTGTGTGTCTGGATTTTACAGGCATTGAGGCTGCCAAAGGAAAAAGTACTCTTGTAGAGGACACTGCAAACATATTAAAACTAGATATTAATTCTTAATGTAACTGTGCATCCTGCATTCAATCAAGAGCAGACTAAGTACTACAGTATTGGAAAGCAAAGTGCAATTTGTTCATTTACCCTAAAAATCAGGTAAATCATCCTTGGAATTGTAATTGAGAACTACTCAGAAGTCTATTATGCTTTTTACATGAGCAAAATCTGGCTTTGCAGTGCTTTGAGGAGAGCTGGTCTGGATGGTGCAGGAAGCTGCAGGAAACTCAGGTGATGGGCAGGAAGTTTGCTGCAGTTCAAACAACCCCTTTTTCTTGCACAGTTGACAAACAGGTAGAAAGGTCACGAGCTGGTTTTGAATATGATTACTGACACCAGGTGTGCAGGAAGATTGGGAAGTGTGGCTCCCTTTGAAGGCAGTCAGTCAGCTGCCAGGGCTGTGCTATGCTGTGCCACTGTGTCCTGTGCCACTGTCACAGCTCCTGTCCCAGCCCTGAGTCAGGAAGCAGAATATCAGAATATCAGCACTGCTGCTGCCTTCTGTGGGCACTGAGCCCCTGCCTGCAGAGAGAGCTGGCACTGTGGGAGCTGTCCAAGGAGCTTTAAGGCTTTGGAATTGCAGCAAGTAATTGATCCACTGCCTCCAACACATCCTCTTTGGGTGCCACAGAGGAATCCTGGCTCTGCCTCAGCAGAGTACATGCAAGGAAATAGACTGCATGAAGGGAATATGCACTTGCCTCACAGTTTTGGAAAGATTTGCTAATTAGTTCTCATAATGCTCCTAAAATATATGCTTCCAACATTACTAAGAGGTAAAATGAGGCGTGAGGCTCTTAGAGATATCCACTGTGTCCCTGGGCAAATCAGGAGAAAGTTTGTAGTACTGAAATTAGCATTAAAAGCAAAGAGCAGTTCTATCGACTAACTTTCCAAAGGAATCCTCCTATCTACCTGGTAAAAGGCACAATCCAGAATCACTCCAAGGGGACCAGAGATCTTATCTGGGTGTAGATAAGAGGGTAAGGAAAGGAAAAAGGCACGAGGCAGTCACTGGCCCTCTACCCTCTAGGAAATGAGGAATATGTTAATAGTCAAAGGATTTTAATAAATAGACAAAAGTAGAAACTTCAATTAAGTGTGGCTTTTATTAAGTTTTGGACCATGAACTTTCAGAAGGCTGTAAGTAAGGCAATCTTGTGACCTAAATAATTGCCAGGCTTCCTTTTCTCTGGGGAAAATAATGAAATAGATTAGCTCAGACTCATTTCATAAAGAATTAATGGTGGAAAATGTAATTTATGCCACTCAGTATATGTTTGCAAAAACAAATCTTGTCAAATGTAATGTGATTTTTTGACAGGATTGCAAGTTGGTTTGGTAAAAGTAGCAAGGCTGGGGTGGTCGAATTCTGTATGGCTTTTACCTTTCTGCAGTGTGACATTTTGATTACTGCAAGTAAACCCACTCCAAATTAATGGATGATTCCAAAAGAATATTGAAAAACTAATATATGGTGCCAGTTGAATGGATTAAAAATTGCCCGTCTAGTAGGGAGCTATTAAACTGGAAGCCTGGCTGGTGGATTTGGTGCTCCATTCAAGTCTCAGGTCTTTTTCCTGACTCTGCCACCGTCTTGCCCTGGTCTAGTTGACAAGGTGGAGATTAGTCAAAGGTAGGCCTCAATGATCTCAGAGTTCTTTTCCAACCTAAATTATTCTGTGATTCTGTGAACCACAGGGATGTCAGTCAACTTCAGTGCTTTATGGTTTGCAAAATATCAATGGGAAAACAACCCCTCTGTAAAAAGACTTCAACACTGTTGAAAACAATATATTATTTTCTGTGACATTTAACAGCAGACTCCTGAACAGTCCAGTTTTTGATTTCTTGTGTGGGGTTGTTATGGATTGTGGGTTTGTTGGGGTTTTTGTTTTTCTTTTTAATCAGTTGCATGGTGGAAAAGCTGATTAATTGGATAGCTTGCAACTATCCCAGAGGTGTGACTAATAAGTAGATACACAGCCAGGAAGACACTGATCCACATCTCTCAGTGGCAGTTTGCTACTCGATAATTTTGGCCCAATTGCAGGGAAATAATTTAAAACCACATGTAAGACCACAAATCACACTTGAAGTGTGATTTGTGCCCATCCATTGATGGGCACTTCTGTGCTAAGGACAGGACCTCTGACAGAGACTTACTGCTCACAGGGATGACACACCTGAGGAACACACACTTTGTTGGTCACGGGGTTACCCAAACCACAGCACTCCTGCCAGGGATTCCTTGTTAATTCATCCAAGGAGTTGGTTTAACAAGCAGTTGGAGCACAAACTTCATACTGAAGGGATAGAAAATTCTACCTGCTAGACAGTCAGCTGCTTGCATAAAGGGATGAGGATTTCAGCAGATTCTTCCTAGGCTGCACTAGATAAAGACAGAGCAATTTTCTGGAAGTTATCATCTAATTCAGCCACAGCTTTTAGGCCTAAAGTGTGGATTAATTCTGGGAACTCCTCTAGACTGCATGAGTTTGGAGGTCAGGAAGAGTGGTGCCTTCTGGCTTTATAATCAACAAATTGACTCAATTATGATGTGATTTACTTTATTTTTCCATTCAATTCCAACCCTACTTTTCCCTTAATTTGTCTGCTTTCTGTTCACTTAGTTATTTTTGTTATAGCAAAGCTCCTCCTTTTCAGGATGACAAAAGAACTCCCCGTTTAATTTAAGGAGAGCTTTTGTGAGCTATTACTGGGACCAAGGTTTGGTCTCACGTGAGTTGCAAGCCCACAAGAGGGTTTTGATGCTGCAATACTCTGAGCCAGAACCTGAGCTCATTTTCAGCTCTCCGTGCCGCAGGCAGGCTGCACTGTGTGCTGCCGGGGGAGGAGCCCTGCTGCCACCTGCGCTGCCCCAGGTGCGCTCCGAGGGGCGGCTCCGAGCCCCGAGCCTGCGCCCCCCGAAGTCTGGTCCTTCCGAAATGGGCCGTGGGAGACTCGCGCCAGCGCCTCGGGGCTTCGTGCGCGCAGCAGAGGAACACGCTGTACTATTTTTATCGTTAAATATCCTGTCTATGATGTAGATGTGCCCTCTAAGGAAGCAGAACCTCCGGCAGCCGATGGCCAGGAGCTGTGTGAGCCCCAGAGCAGGGGCTGGCACAGACCCCGCAGAGCAGGGCTGGCTCCCCAGGGCATGGAGTGAGACACAAACCCCTGCTCTGAGCCCAAAGCTGCTGGGAAGTGCCGGGGCTCAGGCCACGCTCCATGGGCTGGGGAGGCTGCAAAACTCACGGCTTTAATTCTTATGCCCTACTTGTACTGATATACAAGGTCTGAAATGAGGCAGGTTCTCCCCCCCAACCAGCCAGTTTGCTGCACAAACATTAAAAAAATCAACGTGGTGACCCTTTGGCGAGGAGCAAAGCCACCCTATCAGCGCTGCCACCTAAAAATCAGCACCTCGGAGCTGCACAACGTGTCCCGCAACACATTTCTGTCATTTTGGCAGGCTGGTCAGCTTGAACCCGCAACGCTGCCCGTCTGTGCGGGGACAGGCAGCACCGGCAATGCCAGACCCGCGGCGTGCGGGGGCTCCGGCGTTCTCGGGGCTGTGTGCGGGGTTCTTTCAGTCCCAAGGCTGTGTACGGGCTCCGGCTCAGTTCCAGTCCGGGGCTGTGTGCGGGGCTGTTTCAGTGTGTACAGGCTGTGGCTCTGTTCCAGTCCCGGGGCTGTGTGCGGGGCTGTGTGCGGGGCTGTTTCAGTGTGTACAGGCTGTGGCTCTGTTCCAGTCCGGGGCTGTGTGCGGGGCTGTTTCAGTGTGTTCAGGCTGTGGCTCTGTTCCAGTCCGGGGCTGTGTGCGGGGCTGTTTCAGTGTGTACAGGCTGTGGCTCTGTTCCGGTCCCGGGGCTGTGTGCGGGGCTGTTTCAGTGTGTACAGGCTGTGGCTCTGTTCCAGTCCCGGGGCTGTGTGCGGGGCTGTGTGCGGGGCTGTTTCAGTGTGTACAGGCTGTGGCTCTATTCCGGTCCCGGGGCTGTGTGCGGGGCTGTTTCAGTGTGTACAGGCTGTGGCTCTGTTCCGGTCCCGGGGCTGTGTGCGGGGCTGTTTCAGTGTGTACACCCTCCGGCTCTGTTCCGGTCCCGGCGCTGTGTGCGGTTCCCGGTTCGTTCCGGTGCCGGGGCCGTGTCCGGGCCGCGGTTCGTTCCGGCCTCGGGGCTGTGTGCGGGTCGGTGCCGGGGCCGTGTCCGGGCCTGTTCCGGTGCCGGGGCCGTGTGCGGGCCCCGCTGGCCGCGGTGCCGGTGCGGTGTCGTGGCTGGCCATGCCGCGGTGCGGGGCAGTGACCGCGCCGTGACCCGGCCCCGGCGCGCTGCCCGCGCTGCGCTGCCGCCGCGCCGCCCGCAGGTGGCGCTGCAGACCGAGCGCCCGCCCCGCGCGGGGACAGCGGGTGCTGGGGCCCCGACGCCGAGACAGAAATGTTTCTTTTTCTCGTTTTCTTTTTGGCCCAAACCGCGCACTGAGCCGCTGCTGGCACCCCGCACGCTCCCCAGCCGTTTGGTGGGTTTTTATCAGAGCACCCAGCTAAATATTCCCGAGTGTGTCCTTTACAGCATAGTGAGTGCTCTGCTTGTACCCCTGCTTTTTTATTAGTTTTCCTTTATTTTTTTAAATTTATTTTTCTTTCCAGTCTCCTTATTTTTGAAGATAATTCCTGGTTAATTTTGTATGAAATTCCTAATGCACCGTTCAGGTGTTAATACTTCTTTCACAGAATCACAGAATGATTTAGGTTGGAAAAGACCTCTAAGATCATCGAGTCCAATCTTTGATCACCATCTTGCCAATTTGACCATGGCACTGAGTGTCACATCCAGTCCTTTCTTGAACAGTTCCCACTGATTAAAAGCTCTAGGGATAACAAAAAGCTAAACTTCAGTTTATATTGCTGCTGCTGCTGCTTGTTGAATGGCAGCTGTTACATTGCCCTTGTGGTCTGAACTGACAGCAGAATAAACCTCAGCATCTTAATTTTATGTTCAAAATAAAATCTTAACATTGTGCTAATAACTAAATATTTTATTCTCATATTAGTAAAACTATTTTTGTGTAGAGTTTTAAAAAATTTATTTTAAAGCTTGAGTCTTCCAGTGCTTGTTCAAGCAAAATTATAATACTCTTGTTTGTTAGAATTGTGTTCAAGCACAAACAACTGCATGTTAATTGTAAGATTTTATTTTCTTCTTTTTATCCTTTTTATTAATTTGCCTCTAGTTCATAAATATACATGGCTTCTCCTGGTAGCCATTTGGAAAACAGAAGTGATATTGGTAGATAAGAGAAATATTTGTTTATCTGGGTTCAAGATAAATAATGAAAACTTTTGTCAGAGAATTCATACATGCAGACAAGGGCAGAAAAAAATTCTTCATAATTATGTATCTCATTTACCAAAAGTGTGTGACTGTGTGTGCAAATTAAACTTGCACACACATGCTAAATTAGGTATTTGTGAGTGCAGTTATTAATTTGTATGTACAAATTAAGTTAGCCCAATTAATCACTATGATAGTCCAATTTTACACAATTGTGAATCCACTGATGACAGCTGAGTTGTTTTGCTACAAATGCTGAAGTAATGTCACAGGGAGATGGGTCCAGCTTGTGCACAAGTGCAGCACGTGCTCTTGCAAAAAAACGCTGAAAAATGCATTTTGTAATGTGTCAGTTATCATCACTTCTGAGATATGCTATTTATGGAAACCAGTTATAGCTATACAATATTTGATCAGTTGCTGTGAAGACCCTGACATCAGAACCATGCTTCTCACATCTGGCCCTTTTGTTTGTGCTAATTGCGATGACGATCATGGATTCAACCTGTCTTAAATCTCAGATGTATGAAGTGGGCAGATTAAGGACATTTGTTCATAATTAGGATTCCTAAATGGATATCTGCAAAATGCTTCTTGGAATATTTATGGTCTTGCTCCAGCAGGGCTTCTCGTTGTGCAGGCACTCTCTGTGTGATGACTGCTGCATTTTTTGTGCCAGTGGAGTCCACTCCTTTCAGACTCAGCCCAACCTGTGTATTCTCCATGCAAAGGTGGAAGCCATTGAAATTAGAGAGCAGCTCTAGAAAAGCTGAAGTTTGTCACACAGTATGTTTTCTCTCCACTGGGGTCATGCTTTTTGTCAACTCAATGGTGCCCCAGTAGCCCTGACAAATGTCCTGACACATCCTTTCCTTCTCTTGGCATTGGGGCTGGAGCACCTCTTGCCCCAGTGCCCAGGTAGCCCAACACATGCTCAGGGCTTTCAGGCAGCTATTACCCATGTAAGCATTTACAAGTGCATTTAGGCTAATTCCTGCCATTGGATTTTTACCCCCACCAGCTTTGTTTAACATATGTCACCAAAATCCAGAACTCCTTTACTTGTAATGTCTCTGATTACAAGAAGCACCTGCTAATGCTCCCAATGCTTGTTGGTACAGATCACTTGGCCAACAGGAACTGCTGTGACTGGGACACTTGACTTCTGACTGATGACACGGCTCTGTTCTGATGTGTCTCTTTTTTTTTTTCTGGTATAATTTTATGACATTCCTGGAGCCAGGAAAAGTGCATGGGGAGTTTTATCATGGAGTCAGATGAAGCCTGGTGTGTTGGTATTTGAGCCTCTTCGTGTGTGAGCTGGGCTCAGCTTTCCTACCTGATGCTTCGTGCTTGCTGATGAGCACAGAAGACGCTGCTCTCAATGTCTCTGGCTGGTTTGTGCCTGTCCTTGGTGAGCAGGCAGAGCTGTAAACCCATCTCGGTGAGGGACTGGGCTCTCATCACCCCAAAATGTGTAGGATGCCCCCTTTGCTGGGAGCCTGTGCCCTGCTGTGGTGGGGAAAGGGCACTGCAGGCAGCAAACCGTGCCCAATGTGTCCTCCTGGGCCGGAGCTAAACTGAGCAACTTGCTCCCTTGGAGGGAGATGGGAGAGAGAAAAAAGGCAGGCAGGATGGCAGAATATGTGTGACCTGTGTAGTGTGTGTGAATTTTTTTTTTTTTTTTTTTTTAAGAGCTGTTTATGACGTGGTTTTGTTAATTTTAGTTATCCTGGCTGAAAAATGTGGTGCTATATTATGTGACTTTGTTTCTTCAAGAGGACCAGTGAGGGAAAGGGACAGGAGTTGAAAGTTTCGGTTAAAGCAGGAAGAAGAAATATTGAAATATTTCTTCAAAAAAAAAATGATTTTTAGTATGTCAACATTTAAATGTGAATTGTTCTGATCAAATATTTACTGCTATCGGGAGCTGTGTAGAACATTAATCTTAATTTGTTTTTCTTTTTCTCCAAAGCAACGACTCCAACATAGCTAGGAGATC
Source organism: Haemorhous mexicanus (assembly GCF_027477595.1). Lineage (NCBI taxonomy): Eukaryota > Metazoa > Chordata > Aves > Passeriformes > Fringillidae > Haemorhous > Haemorhous mexicanus. The sequence goes on along the minus strand of NC_082352.1, from coordinate 7,931,269 downwards.
TGTGTCTTTAAAAATAAATAATGTAGCAGAACGGCATATTCTTTGGTATAGAAATGCTAGCCTGTGGCATCTTCTGCAACTACAAAGCAGTCTCGAGCAAACTTTCTTCCCTTTTTATTAATAATTCCCTAAATCAATGAAAAATCTTGAAAAGTTCCTCTTCACTTTGCTCCTGCACTCCTTGTAGCTGCGGCTCTTGCTCATGCTGGCTCATTCCCCACCATGTATCATTCATTTGGATAAATCTGCATGTGAAATTTTGGGGGCACAGGCTGCAACCCGCTAACTCTGTGTGCAAATACAAAGCCCATTTTCTCTTTTATTTTTTTGGTCAGTCCAGGGTTTTGGGTTTTTTTTTTTTCCTGAAGGTGGCAGTGAAAGAAAAAAAATAACTCCCTTTGAAGATTTAAGAATTTTATTACAAAACAGACGGACAAGTACTGTATTTTACCCATTTCCCCTTGTGCCCATGAGCGCTGACAATGAAAACTACAGCTCCTATAAAGTGCTGATCAAATTGCAAAAGGTGGCCTTTCCCAGCAGCCTGGCACACTCTAGCATTATCCCAGCTTATAAATAAACGGATGGGCTGAGCCACTTTGGCTTCTTTTTTTTTTTTTTTTTTTTTTTTTTTCCTCTTAGTCCTTAGCAAGATAATTGAGGATCATAATGGTGGGAAAGGACTGCAGTCATCATTCGCTGCCTGTCAGGTATCAGTACTCATCTTCGTGTCATCCGTCACCATTGAACCACTCTGTCATCTTTCCCCAGCCTTCAGCGCCGCTCCTTCTCATCGTGTTCATTATCTCCGGCTCCGACCCAGCCCCCTCCCCCAGCCCCTGTAAATGCATCTTTGTGCGACTCTCAGTCTTCTGATTATGAATCGATGATCATGTGGTGTAAGAGAGATAGATGGCTTTTAGTTCCATCTTGTCTTCTCTAATTGTAAAATATTAGTTACATTAGACTGTGTCTTTTGATTAATGGAACTTATTTGGAGTGGCCTCTCCCAGCCCTCCCCCTTCCAAAGTCCTCCACTGACTTTTGAGAATTGAGTGATTTCACTTAAAGCAGACAAATAGGCCCTTCAGCAAGGAGATAGCTGAGCTCTAATATTGTGGGCAAAGCAAGCTCACGGAGCCAGAGTTGTGTGTGTGTGTGTGTATGTGTGTGTGTTTTTAAAGAAAGGCTTCAACTCTGCCTAGACAAACACAGACCATTTATTAACGTGCGTACAGCCGTGCTATTTTGCAAATCCAGCAATTCTTATAAAGCTGCAAAACAGGACATAAGGCTGAATGCCTTCTGAATTAAATTAATCTTAGATAGGAATTAAGAGCATCCTCGCTTTCACTTTGGATGAAACAGGTCAGTCCAGAACTTTGATGTATTAATGCTAGCATAAAGTGTTATCTTAATACTCTCTTTTATACTTACAGGACATATCATCAGCCAAATGTCTCTTCCTTGTACATCTGACACTGCGAGACATTCGTCCTTTAATACAAAATTTATCTTATTTGGCACTATTTACCTAAACATGGTCTGTTGATAAAGTCCTTGCTGTACAAATGGAAAGGCAGTTGACTAAATCCCTTATTATAAATAATCACTGTCTATCTTTCAGTGTAAATTCAAGGACATGTTCACTTTCAAGCTATCAGTTCAATTAGAAAAGGTCTATTCACTGTCGATGTCTATATCTCATGGAAATAGGAAAGCACAGTTAATAAACAAATCAAACTATTTTAAAAAATAGCACAGTGGATTATGAATTCTAGAGCCCATGCTGATGGTGACACTGTCAGGGCACATGCTATACAAAAATATATACAAACAGTGCTATCTAAATTTTTTATGCTACCTTCAGGATTTAAATCTGAATTTTGTGCCTTCCCTCTCCAAATCTTTGACATTATTTCAGAAGAAAATGTCTATACTGTACCAAATATTAAAATTTAAAGAATAAGTTTGCGCACATATAAAATGCTAGTTAAGCCTTTTTCAATTTACTTCTTTCTGTTAAGAACAGGAAAACTGGTTTGAGGTTGTGAACAATTGTGTGCACAGTAAGGGCTTGGGATTGATGCCTGCCCCAGAGCTGAGGAGCAGGAGCAGAGGCTGCTCCTGATCTTCCTAATTTTACTGTAATGGCTGGGGCAGTTTCTATATCTGAAAGGCTTTCATTGTGTTAGCCATGTGATTATAGAAAAATCTCTGTTCTTTCTGTAAGAAAAGAACTCTCTAGCCTTTCAGGTTACAGAAAATGCTTGAAAGTAGGAATCCAGAAAGCTGGAAAAAGTCCAGAAACCCATAGCTTTCTTCTGCCAAGATTTCTAAAATATATAAATATTTTTTTTATATGTTGCACTATATTAATCACATCCCATGGAATTTAAAGGAGCTTATCCAGTGGCCTGGATCTTGATACCTGGAGGCTCAGATGAAAAGGCTCTGTATGTAAGATCAGCACTGCTCTCCTCCACCCATGTGCTTGTCTGAGATCAGAATTTGGCTCCTGATGGGTATTTCCACACAGTATTTACCACCCTAGAAGCAGTGATTATATTTAATGGCAGAATTTCAGTTGACTTCTCAATATGTATTGAGTTGACCTTTAAGTTAAACCACAGATTAATTTTTTTTAGTTGTCTCTTTAAGTACATTTATAGACCTCTCTGTTCTGATTAGCATAACGGTAGATAGAGGAAAGTTACCTGCCTCAGATTATTTGTTGAAATCAGAGAAATTGCATCCTTTTCTCCAGCAGGCAAAATATTTTGGCCCCCTCTAACCACTGTATGCATTAGTTTTGTTGCAGAATGGTTTTGGTTTATACACAGAGAAGCCCAAGTGGGTATCAGTTTGCTTGAAAGCCCAGAGCCTGCCATTGATTTCACATAAGTAAATCTTCTCCCTGGAAGTTGGTGGAAGTCAATGAAGCTTCCCTGGGATTGAGTGGCTCTCCTGCAGGCAGCAGGAGCAAGGCTTTGGTGTGCTGGGTGCTGCTGGCAGGGATTCTTGCCTCTTTGCTACCTGACATGCAGAAAAAGTTCTTCAGAGATATGTAGGGAGCTCCTTGATGCTAAATCATTGAAAAAATACTCAGACATCCTAAATGGACACAGTGTCTCACTGCCTGTAGAAATTTGCACTTCTCCAATTTTGTTAAAAATGAAATCCTCAGTAGCATCTGTTCCTCTGCATACTGACTGCCACAGGAGCTGTTGGAAGGAGATTTTGGTTTTGTTTCCTTTGACACCTAAGAGTTTTGCTGCACGTTCATCTCGTGCCACCCTTTCCTGGGTGGCAGCTCATGGCTTTAGGGACATGGGTGACAGCAGCCTCAGCTCTGGGTGTTGATTGTTTGTCTGTGTGTAACCCATAGAGCAACCAGCTGGCTCTGTGTGCCCCCAGGGATGGTAAAATCCCCATCCTCCCAATTAGCAGCCATTTGTGAGCCCACCCTGCCTGCAGGAGAGCTCGGGATGGCTGTGGGTCCCTGCACAGGTGCTGGGCTGCTGGACCCTCACCTGCACCCTCACCACATAGAAATAAATGCAAAGATAAATGCAGAAAGGAGCACAGAGTCACAATGAGACCATGGAATGTGCCAGCTTTTACCCCCAGGCAAATTTTCATGTCTCTTTTAGGAATCTTTGTAAATGAGGGCCAAGCTCCAAGGCCCCAGCTCAGGGACAAGTTGGGCTCATGCATTGTGTGAGCTCCTGTGAATTCCTACATAAGTCTGTGGGGTGACTTACAGGCTTTGTAGTATGCATAACCTTCAGCAATTTGCTGAATCAGGGCCTAAATACTGAAATATTCTTCAATAGTTCTGGCTCCACTATGAAACTCTAGAAGGCACATTTCCCTCTCAGTGTCTCTCCATAAGACCCATCAATGATAATGGAGTTACATTAGGCACATCTAAAGTTAATTATACAGTTACCTCCCTCTTGGCCTGTTTGTCAAAAAGAATACGATAAAAAAAATCCTCTGTCTTCTAATATCTATTTTTATTTGAATTTTGATCTGCCATCTAGGCAAAAGAGTAAAGACCACACTGAGAAGACCTTTGGTAGGTGGGTCTGGATGTCTGTTGGCTGAGAGCCAGCGTGGGAAATGTTGTGTTAAGCAAATTTGAAGAAAAAATTCTATTGAAACCAAAGCAAAAGAATATTTTGGGCAGGCTCTTCCTTTTAAAAATTAAGTGGGTGGCTTTAAGAGATGCTGATTTATTTTGGAGTATGGGTTTAGAGGCATGCTTCAATTGGAAAAAACAAATTCTAATGTTCACTAAAAACTCAGGAATTTATAATTCAGAGAAGAGGTTGAATGAAACAGTAGATCCAGAAATCTTGCAATTCACTGCATATTAAAAAAGAAATATTTTTAGTGTTTGTTTGGCTGATTTTTTTAAACATGATTTCACATTTAAATATGGTGAGACAAAATCCTCTATCCCAAGCACAGGTCTCTGAATATCTTTATTTTGGTATGTGAGCATATTGCTGGAGGATGCCAGGTTTGCCTAGGGATCCAGTAGCTTTGACATACTCTAGTTTACAGTACCTGGAGTGTGCTCAGTTGCTAATGCATTTTGCATGCAAGATCACTGTGCTTCAGCATGACAGCCAGGAAAAATGTCACTTTCTTTTTAATTGCAGCAGGACTTAATTTGGGGGAGAAAAAAAAAATCAAAAATTAAAATCGCTTTCTTTGTTAGAGAATTGTTCTACAAGAGTCCAGTCAGAAAGCTTTTGGTACTTAATGAAGTCCAATTCCTCCCTGAGCATTCCCGTGAGCTCCCATGGAAGCCAGCAGGAGTTGCACATGGGTACCGAGGGCAGCATTTTGCCCTTAGGACTGAATTTCCCAACTGACTATTCTTTTAGACTCTCTTTTGATTAACAATCTGTTTGCAGCAGGCTAGGGCCAGGGAGGCAGTGTATACCCCACTGTTCAAATCTGTGGCAAAATATTCTACAGAGAGCTACTTAATAAATATCAACTTGCTCCAATAGTCTTTGAGAAATACCTCAACAGATAGCAATCAATCGAGGGCTGAGTTGGGAAAAAAAAAAATACAAAAGGACATCAAAGAGGTTCTCATTCCCAGTCTATTGCTCTATTTAAGGGTCCTATAATTCGGTGAGGTTGTGTGCTAAATAATTTGTAAGCCTTCAGAACATCCAGGTTATTGTTTGTGGACAGATGGTGCATCACATTTTATTGCTTATTCCTTCTGTGGTTTCTCATATGCAGGACTGATGTGCACTCTGAAGTCTTTGTTTCCTTGCTAAAATCTCTAATCTAAAACAGGCAATCAAGCACACAGACAGTGCTTCAGAAAGCATAATCATACTTTTAAAGGGGGAAAAAAAACATTTCAGCTGCAGTTAGGAAGCAGATGTGTTCCCTGAAAATGTAAAAGGTTATCAGAAGTATTAAAATAGGGAAATAGACACGGAATTCGGGAGCGCTGGGAAGAGCATGTATTTTCTCCCAGCACTGCAGGGTAGGTGTGCCTTTTCCTAGGCTACCTGCTTTGTATCTGCCTCTCTGTGGAGCTGGTGTAGCAAAAGCCTTCGGAGACCGGCTTTTGCTTCCACCTTTCCCCTGAGATTGGCAGTCTTTGTCTTTTACAGGCAAGGAGCAGCCGTGCTGTGATCCTGGAACCGCTGCTGCCCCGAAGAGTTAAATCATGTTGATATACAGGAAGGAAATGGAATAGACTAACTCTACTCTTTTCTTCCTACGGATTTTTCTTTTTATTCTGAAGATAGAATTACTGTTTGTAAGCATCTGAAAGTCATTAGTGGCTCTGCAGTCTGTCAGGTGCCGACGCAAAAAACTGCTGAAACTGAACGGGTTCCTGTGCGGAGTGCTGGGAATTTGTCATGTGCTGATGAGCAGTTATAATAATATATGAGCAAATCACAAGCATTCTGCAAATTAATCAAATTTTTTTTCCCCTTCTCCCTTGTCTCTGGGAGAGTGGCTTTGCCGGCAGACGTAGGTGAAGCAGTTTTACTCACAGATGGTAGCTCTGGCATCAGATGGAATTTATATAACAGTAATTCTGATTTCCTGCCAAAGTAGCACTGAAAACACCAGGGAGATTGTACAAGACAAGTCATGTGGTTTTGCTGAGGTTGTTGTGGGAAGTTTAAGGGGGGAAATCTCAAATTTTCCTCTTTGCATTTATTGTTTTAGCCTGAAGGGCCAGAAATCGTACACCATTCTGCCATCGGCGAAATCCAACACATCTTTTTTTATGAATTGCGCTGAAAGAGTGCTTCCCAGCTGTTGGAACTGCTGGCGGGGAGGGAGCCACATGACTCCTCATCCTTTCCCTTTCCATACAAGGATTAAAGAGGGGAGGGTTCAAAAGGTTGCTGCACTACATGTTGGAGTGAGGCAGGGTCTCCCTTCCCAGGAAGCGATGCCATGTTCACTTAGGTTATACTCCCTCTGGCATAACAAAACACAGGGGGCTGTTCAGGGCTTCAGGAAACACACTGCCAGTGGGTCTCCCTCCTCATTAAAGTGGGAGGGTTTTGAATGAGGTTAGTTGGGTAGATTAAGGCTATTAGTTGTGTCTCTGATGACATTTCCAGTTTGATCAGTGAAAAACAGAGACGTGGGGTTTTTTTACCCGTTAAGGTAAGTGCTTGGTGCACTTGTTATTTGGCTTTTGCTCAGATGAAACATGCACTGATCTGATGGCAGATCCTATCCTGAGTCAGAGCAGCACAGATCTGTTCAAGCCACGGGCTGGCAGCAAGGATGAGAGAGCAGAATAAGGCCCGGTGGCTTCTGAATTGGATCACGTTTTTAAAAACAAAAGCAGTCTTCCCTGGAAAAATATGACAGTGTTTTTATAATAGCCACATATTGAGTAATGCATGGAGCATCGCAGGACTGCTGTGACACTAAAAGAAAAAAATAGAGGCAAGCAGAATGGGAGAACTTTCAGGGGCTGTTTTTAATAAAGAGGTGAATTCTTTCTGCAGTAGGAAAAATGATAAAAAGATGGCGTATCAGCTACATTATGCAACAAAGTAATGCTGCTGTGTTTTTATAATGTAAGGCACTGCCCATTTGTTTTGGTTTACGTGACTGCAGTGAAATAAGTGGATTAGACTGAAACTTTAGCATGCTTCATTGCAGCTGGTTGCAGACATCTGTCATTCCTCAGCCATACATTCTGGATCATGCCAAGAAGAAAAAGCAAAGTCTGACACCTTTCATTTTAGAGAGCCTTTTATAGAAAAGAAAAGGAGAAGGGGAGAAAGCATTTCCTTTGTGACTTGATAAAAAAAGACACTTTTTTTCTGTGACAACACCAACAGCACTTTCCAGAGGGAGAGGTCCTGCAAAGTTTATGCTCAATTTACTCTTTGCAGCCCTTTAATTTTTACTGTTTGATCTCCTGGTTTGTTGAATGGGATATAATAAAAATATGTTGGTTTATTTTTTTACGGAAACATTAGCTATATGTACACCTACATCAGAAATGTGCCTGGTGAAAGGGTGGGTTGCTGTGAGTTCCCACTCAGGCTGTGCTCATGGTAATGCTGTGATGTGATGGCACATAATGCAGAAGCATTGCCAATAATGAGTGGTTCTGAGAACTCCACTCACCAAATCCCATAAACAGATAATAGTGATGTTTTAGCAGAATGATTAGTGGCGTTGTGAGCTACTCCTGGATAATTTGAAATATTAGCTATTAGTGAGCTAGATATTTATTTACTTAATGTGTTTTGTTCTTCAGTCTCTCTACTAACACAAGCTGGAGTTAGAGAATTGTGAGGTACATGACAAGTGATAATGTGACAAAATACCTTCTAAATTACCCCAGTTATGTGAAAAAGCAACAACGAAAATGAAAGGAGAACATGGTTGGTCTAAGTGACATCATACATGCAGAAAACAGACATTCTAGCTTAGGATCTCACTTCAGCAAATGTTATAGCACATGGATAATTCCATCCCTTCCCACCTAGGTGATTTATGGACCGTTGGACTGGTGGGGAGGCTGGGTATCCTTACGGGGCTGTGCACAGAGGGGGCAGGTCTTTGTATGGCTCAGGCTGTGTGACTGTCCAGTTTGACACCAGCTGAGGATGTGACACATCCAAATGTTGGCAGGAAAGAAAGCTGAGCGTGGGATTTTTAAAATTCCATTCTGCCAAATAAAATGAATAAACGCAAGACAGTTACCCAGAGTGAAAGAGAAAATTCTATTGCACTTATGAATTGCTAGGCAGAATAAAGGATATTTGGTAGCAAAATCACTAACAAGGTCTTTCCTATTAGCTTCTGAATTGAATGTTCTCTTTACTAAAATCCCAGTGCCACCAGTATAGCATTTATTCTGGGAAATCATAGGTACATTAAATTCAAATACAGCTTCATTCAAGAAGTGGTAAATGCTCCCTGAAATAATAAATATTTACTGAGACAATTAAAAATTATGACAGAACATTAGCGAGAAAACTTGTGAATGACCTAGTAGGAAAACTGAGATATTTTGCTCAAGGGGGTTAGAATGGGAATATAATGTTATTGAAGTGATTAAAACAAGTAAAGGAGTGAATAGACATAGCAATTAATTGAAATATGTAAGTAAAGGCAAAGGTGGGACTCTGAGCATGTAATTTTGATGATCAGAAGAACTTGGGGTTAGTTAATATTAAAGAAAAGTCTGTCAATTACCTTCCAAATGTGTTTCCTTAGTTGCAGTCTCCCGAAAGCACCAGAGAAAAGGAAGGCTGTGAGGACTGTGCCCGGCTCACTCACTGGGCTTGGGTACCTCTCCCCTCTCATGTGGAGGGGCCCAGGCTGCCGAGATGAAGGGACACATCAGGGTTTGGGAGAACAGGGATTGGTACCAGACAGGAGGAAATGGCTGGAAATGAAAGCTTGGCCAAAACACAAGCTGCTGTGAGTTTAGGATTATGAAAAGGATTATGATTTCTGTAACCATTATGACTTTAGTCAGAGTTTGCCTGCTTTTTACAACAGGTATCTAGTGCCCTTGATAAGAACTCTGTCCTCTACTTATGTGTATAAACCAAAGTAAATAAATATGTAAAATTAAATGTAATTAAATTTCCCAAAGCATGGGACAATGATAGTCTGGCATTTCAAGCTCAATCAATGACAGCATTCCCACTAACCTCGTTTGGAGCCCGCTGAGGCTCCGGGCTCGTAACTCATGTTTGTCATGTCAGAACCTGAACTGATGCCATTGTGCACAGGGCACCATGTGTGCACCCACCAGCCGAGGTCTGAGACACACAGATCCTGAGAAAGCACAGCCTTCTGTGCTTTATCTCAGAAATGTAGCTTTACAGGGTTCCCATAAGTTTAATATTTGTTCAGGAAGACCTTTTCAGCTATTCTGCTGAGGCTATTCCTTTCTTCCAAGAAGAGATCCATTTCCCTTCTAAATCAAAAGTTCCTGTGTGAATAACTTCTTCTGAAAAAGAAACAAATTCTGTGCTGAGTGGCTGGAGCTGAGTAATTCTGTTGTTTTACCAACTCTGCAAGAAATGGGAAATGTTTGTTTTCCCAGGACTTGCAAGTCTCTGTTACACCATCAGTGATTTCACTGCCCATTTCCTAATTCTCTTGTATTTAGTGCACTACAGATGGCTAACAAGTTCATTACTCTACCTCCAAATAATTATAATTTCCATGTTCCAGATACTACAGGAAAAAAATGTTAAATTAGTGATATTTTCCATAGTTTTGTGAGTGAATCATTCAGTAATTCATCACCATATTGATGAAGGACATCAGTAGAATTTATCAGGAGTGCCCAGGTGGCTGTTAACCTCTGTGTCAGACCAACCTGCACTTGGCTGTGTTACATAGCAGGGCTGATTTGTTGGTGGTTTTTACTTCTCTTGCTTTTAAAGGAAACTTCAGTGTGTGATAATTAGTGACTGTAGCCTTTTGAGACAGGAATTGAATAATTATTATAAGAACAGTTTTTATTTTAGGGGGAATGTGTGAAATTAACATAATATTTTAATAATATGTGTTAAAGGCAAAGTGTAGCACCAAATTTTGCTTTTCTCTGTCGTCATTAAACATTTTAGTACACTCATCAGCAAGCTGAAATACTTATTTGGAAACACCAAGCACTGGGTAAGGCACTAACTTAAGAATAGGCTCTACCTTTGATTAATTTCAGAAAAGCCATGCAGGTATCTGAGGGTTTAATTCAATCCAACTATTGAAGTTTTTTTGTTCAAGTAAAAATCCTTGATAAAATCAGTTACAGATTAGGTCTTTTTATTTTCCAGCTCTTCTGCAGCCAGTGACAGTTCAGTGAATTGCCACCCTGCCATTGCAGGTGCCCATACACTGAGTGTCCATCTCTGCAGGACACCAGGAATGCAGTGTCATGTGGTGCTTTGGGGTGGGTGCTGACCTTGGCATGTTTTTCTTTTTTCCAGACATCCTTTTATTGATTTAGGATCAGGCTGCTGGCTGTGTTTTGTCATGTGCTGAGTCTTCACCCCAAAGTTATCCTCCCCAAATTAAGATCTTTCCAGTAACTCACAGCAGGAGAAAGGCTTTCCAGGTGGCAGCATGTGAGCTGCTCCGAAGTGCCCCATATCAGTGAGGAGGGATTTAAGTAAAGACACTGGTGCCATGGGCAGTTCATCTGAGGACCTCTAAGGATTCAGCAGGACTGAGCCTGGTAATGAAGGAATTCAGCTGAAAGGAGGGTGATCAGAGGTTGCCCTTGCTTTAGGAGTCCCAATGGAAACATGTAACCCAAAGCCTTAGCCTTGGTCACTGGAAGTGTTCCCCGGTCTTCTTAAAATCCAGATATCTCTACATTTTTTAAAAAATGTTGTTCCAGAGGAAATCACCAAAAATACCTCAGATAAAGCTTTTTTGTTTTATGACTTTTCATGGTCAACATGAAATAGAGTTTTTAAAATTCAATTTTTTCTTTTTTTTTTTTTTTTTTTTGTAATCCAAGTAACATATAAACTTCACAGCATATTGAAATTTTCCCAGAAGATCATCTTGGTTGGTCTTGGACCTGTGCGTAAATAACCATATACTTTTCAATTGTTTTATAAAAACTTTTATTACAGATACCAACCTGATTGGGTGTATTTTAATCTGTCTGGTATTTGGGGAGTTTCATAAAATGCATATTTTGAGACCAATAAAGTGGAATGGCTCAATCAGAGCCATTATTGTCTATTGGACAAATATATTTATTCAGCATTTTCCCATCCATACTGTTATGCTCCAGATCCGAATGGCTGCTTTAGAGCCATTCTGCTCTCCTGGGTAATGCATGCAGTACTTGGGATGTTTGCTGTGGATAGGAAATGTATTTATGAAAATTTATACGTTAAAAAAAGGAAATTGCACTAGCCAAGATTTAAATGAAAATAGTTTTCCCTTTGCAAATGCCTGTTATTATGCTCTAATATACTTTCAAATGGCAGTGTTCACCAAGATGCCTGGGACCTGGAGGCTGTGGTCTGAGAGAGACATGAGCTCAGCCCAGCAGTCACTGCCAGAGAACTGGAGATGCTCGAAAAGCCTCTCTGCAAACACAGAAAGCACCCGGCCATCGTTGCCTGCTGTTACTTCTGAGGCAGCACGCACTTCATGTGCTTAGAGATGATTGTACCTCAAATACAACCTTGTGTGGGGGAAAAAGGACTCAAAGCAGCTCCGGGCAGCACCTGGGGAGGTGCGGGCTTACTGAAGGTGTGAGTGCAGGCTTTGCTGGGCAGCAGATGTGTGATTACATGGACCATTCCACCAGCAGCGTTATGGGACCAAGCATCCCGGTGCAGCAGGCAGTGCCCATCCATCTGAGCCCCTGCAGCCACTCCTGCTCCAGTGCCCAGGGCTGGCCAGAGCTGCCCTGCCCGTGGGGCACTGCTACAGTGGCCCAGCAAGTCCAGTCCAGACCTTCAGTGTCCAACATCCCAACTAAAGGGAATTGTTTCCGAGAAATTCAAGCCTTTGAGGCTTTTTCAAATATCTCTTTGCGAGGGAATAATTTGTTTTAAAGAGGTAATTGCTGTTATTTTTGATTTTCACCAAAAGGATTTTCTTAAACCAGGCAAAGAAATCTGAAATGAGTTTGCCGTATTGCATCTCAGTAAGTGCTATAGCCATTGGCCATCTAAGGAAAAACATTCTGTCAGATAATCATGGCCATTTTTGCATTTTAAGGGAACAAATGTCATATCTAAGAAACACATTTTATTCAGAGCTTAATTATAATTTATAGTACATTGCACAGCATTTGTTTTCTGTTCATCATGTTATTGCTCTTCTGTCTTTCCCCTAAATTTATGCATTAAATCGCGTGTGTGTGTGTGTCTGTATGCGTGTATCTGTGTATATATGTACACATATGCAATATAATACAAAGTGGTGTAGTGGGGACAACAGACGGCTTGTGTGTGATGTATTATTGGCATTTTTCTTTCAAATTACCATTTTCTTGCTGCTTTGGGAGAAAGCCATGATTTTGCTGTGATTAGTACACTTTTAACAATCTGGAATAAATTCCTGATCTTATTCATGTGACTAGCTCAATGCCCATTTTTACGTTTTAGTGCAAACCCCTACATATGTGCCTGCAATACCACAAAAATAAGATGTTTCTTTGTGGAAATTTTATAGAATTTGGATGCCGATCAAATATTTTTAGAAGTGGAGAATTAATGCGGCTTGACCATGTAAATGATTTTTTTAATGAAAAAGAGTTTAGTATTCATCACTCTTTCTCTCTCTCGTTTGTGTATTCCTTTGTGCTAATCTTAAATAATGGATCCATATCAAAGTTAATAAATTAGTAACTATTAGCAGTGTTTGGATTACAGTGAGTAACCCAGTGCCACTTCATTGACATTGACTTTTTATGTGTTCCAGTAATACATTTTGAGTTTCAAGGATTAGACAAAGCAAAATACAGTTTGGCATGTACTTGAATCTTTAACAACTCTTGGGCAATGGTTTTGTTTAAATCCAAGGCCCTTACTTGAGGTAAACTTTCATTTAAGTGGCTGTAAACCCCAGACTGAGATCCATGTCTTTCTCAAAACCTACAGTTTCTGACTGTTCAGCTGATGCACCATGTTGGGCTGCATCAGTCATGCCATGTTATGAAACCTAACGCGATGTGACTGATGCAGCTTGACATGAAGTGTCACAAAGCAACATATCACATCATAAACTTGAAAGAAAAGAAAACAATCTTTACTTTTTTTTTTCCCTCAAAGCCTAAATTAATGAAGCAGCATATATTTTTAAAAAGGTGGACTAGTTTCAAACACTGAGGAATTTTTCTTAATATGGGTCTGCAGAAAACTTTTCCATCCTGGCCAGAAGGTACCTCTTACCCATGCTCCTTGTGCTCCCTAAAATTCAGTCAAAACTAGAGAAGATGATGAGCCTAGGTCCCTTCAGCACTGCCAACCCTCCTGGGTCTGATCCTGGAGGTTTAGATC